>NC_133769.1:353544665-353550901 GCF_003597395.2 Chelonoidis abingdonii
ACTATTAAGCTCCAATTAAGCATAGCTATTTCCGAGTGTAATGAGATAGAAAATGTGGCAAAAGTACGACCTTGGTCTTAATACCACGAGATTCTTGCATGACCTACAATAATATAAAAAGGATCATATAAAAAATGGTAATATGTCAACTACAAGGATGAATATAGGTGCAAATCAAACAGAATGCAGACGGCCAATTAGAAAGGCAAAGGCACAAATAGCTCAAACTAGCTATCGCATAAATGTAAACAAGACGACCTTTTTATCAATATCATTAGAACAAGAGGAAAGACCAAGCGAGCGTAGCCCTATTTGCTCAGTGAGGAGGGAAAACTGAGTAACAGTGAAACTTGAACTGTCAGAGTATGCTTATGCTCTTGTTTCAGTCTTCACTGCAGAAGTCTGAAGGAATGTCTAATATGTCATGCTTTATGGAAAGGATAGGTTTAGAAGATAAAATAAAAATGAGCAAGTTTAAATAATCACTTAGAAAGTTAGATGCCATGCAGTTCCCAGGCCTGATGAATTGCATCCTTAGAATACTCAGGTTTATTAATTAGAGCGGGTAGTCTGACTCTCAGCTATTTCTTTGGAAAGTATGGAGACGTGAGAGATCCCATGATAGACTGAAAAGGTGCAAATATATGCCATCTATAAAAGGGAAAAAAACAACAGGATAACTACAGACCAGTTAGTTAACTTCTTGTGCCCGAAGATAATGGAGCAGATTAATAGAAATATTTGCAAACACTGGAAGCGTGTAATGTGATAGGAATATCCAGCATGGTTGTAAGAAACATAATCGTGTTTCAAACCAAGCTGATAGTCTTTCTTCGATAGTGATAACAGCACTTGTGAAAAGGGAAGCGTTTTGATTTGGTTGACTTAGACTTTAGTAAGGATTTGATACGTCTCGCATGATATCTCTTATCGATAAATCTAGGCATAATACAATTTAGATTGGGCTAGTGTAAGGGTGGGTTGCATAATTGACTGGTACCATAATCTAAGAGAGTAGTTATTAATGGTTCCCATCTGCTGAAGGTATAACAAGTCGGGTTCCTCAGGGGGTCTGTTTTGGAGGCTCTGTCAGTTATCTTCATTTCATGATTTTAGCTGTTGCATGGAAGTACGCTTATTAAGTTTGCGGTCGATACCAAACTGGGATGGATTTGCAACTTGTTGGAGAGGACAGTTCAGAATTCAATAGTCTGGATAAAATTGTGAGAATGGTCGAAGAGTAAATCGTATGAAGTTCAATAAGACAAATGCAAAGGGCTCCACTTACGGGAGAACAATCAGTTTCACACATACAGGACTGGGAATGAGACTTCTAGAAAAGCTATGCAGAAAGAATCTATGGGTCATAGTGACCACAAGCTAAATATGAGTCTAATATGTGATACTGTTGCAAAAAAGCAACGTGATTCTGGGATGCATTAACATGGTTGGTGTTTGTAAGAAGACACTGAGAATCTTCTTACCGCTCTACTCTTGCGCTGGTTGTGTTAGGCTTCAACGGAGTTATTGTGATCCAGTATTCGGTGGCCGCATTTCAAGAAGATGTGGAGAAATTGAGACTGTCCAGAGAAGGCAACAGAAGATTAAAGTCTTAACATGAGCTTGAGAGAAGGCGAAAGAATTGGGTGTTTATTTAGTTTGGAAAAGAAGATAGACGAGGGACATCTGTGGTATAGCAGTGCTTTACAAGTATCTAAAAGGATGTGTAGTGTATAAATCTGCACCCTCTGAACCTTAGCGTCCAATAAGATGGATCGTACCAGCCTATAAATTCTTCTAAGCTTAATTCCCAGCCTTAGAATCTTGTTCGCTGCCACCGAACCAGGAAATTACAGGTGCCTTGTACACTTCTGTCCCCCCAAACCTTGCCTGATCCCCAATGACCCTCTGGATCTTAACACAAGGAATAGTTAAACCTCTTTCCCCACTATTGCCTCTCCCTGGCTTCTCCCTCCCTGGGTACCCTGGATGATCACTGTGATTCAACTCTTGGAATCTAAACCAGAAGGAAAATTCAACTCTTCCCTCTCTCCTTCTCTTCCCCCTCCAAGACTCTTCCTGAGAGAGAAAGTAATCCTGCACAGAGAGAATTAGGCCTCTCTCTGCTCCCCTTCCCTCCTTCCCCCACCCATTCTTCCTGGTGAATCTAGCCTCCGTCCTCTTGAGTCTCACTACCAGAATAAAAAAAACAGATCAATCAGTCTTACTAACAAGAAAAAACTTTAATTAAAGACGGATAAACAGTAAAAATATCTTTGTAAAGTTATAGACGGAAGGTATAGAGTCTTTAGCTATACATGGGATACTCTCCCAGCCCAAGTATACAAGTACAAATAAAATCCTTTCAGCCAAAAGATACAATATTGAACTCTTTACCACCAAATACACATTTGAATCCTCCCAGGCCAAATACACATTTGCAAATGAAGAAATCCACATAGCCTAACTCCGCCCTTATCACTAGTGACTTTCACATTCTGACACTTTATAGACCTATATCGAGAGATTTGAGAGAAAACCTGGTGCACGTTCTGGTTTCCCTTCTGAGCCCCCAGAGTTATAAATACTACCAAACACTAACGCACACACCAAGAAACTTCCCTCCCTCCAAGATCTTGAATAAGTAAACTGTCCCTATTGGTCTCTCCAGTCAGTGTTGATCAGCCAAGCTTACTGATCTGCTTTTACCTTTACAGTCAAAAAGATATTAAAGTACTTTCTTTCTATTAACTCCTACGACTCTGTTTATGACAGGTTCACTCAGTGAGAAGCGGAGAATGAACTTGTTCACTTAGCCTCTAATGATCTAGACAAGAAGCAATGGCTTTAAACTGCACAGCAAGGTGAATTTAGTTGACTTAGAAAAACTTCCTAACTGTCATGGGGGTAGTTTAAACACTGGAATAAATTGCCTAGGGAGGTTGTGGAATCTCCATCTCTGGAGATATTTAAGAGTAAGTTAGATAAATGTCTATCAGGGATGGTCTAGACAGTATTTGGTCCTGCCATGAGGACAGGGGACTGGACTCGATGACCTCTCGAGGTCTCTTCCAGTCCTAGAGTCTATGAATCTATGACATTCTGAGGTTCGGTGTGGTCTAGTTCTGAGATTAGGCCAAAAGTTATTAGAATTGTGAGTAATTTGGGAACTCCACCAACACTCAAACCTAGAAAAAAACTTTTGAAATTGCAATAGTTTTATTAACACAATTAGTAGACACACAGACAAAGACTCATAGAATACTGAGGTTGGAAGGGACCAGGAGATCATCTAGTCCAACCTGCTGCTCAAAGCAGGACCAATCCCCAGACAGATTTTTACCCCAGTTCCCTAAATGGACCCCTTGAAGATTAAATACGTAACCTTGGGTTTAGCAGGCCAATGCTCAAGCCACTGAGCTATCCCTCCCCCTCTTCCAACCCAACCAAGAAAGTAACAGTAATAAAGTGTTGTTTTAACATCCAGAGTCATAACAAATGTATACTCACATGATCCTTATGGAGACTGGAAGTGGTGAGACAGGTGTTGATCCATGAGGGTCCTATCTGATCTCTGGCATGGGAAGAAGATCCCTATGGTCTAGACTGTGGTTAGCCTTATTATAGGGTTTGATTGCCCCTATGAATATTAATAAGAATGTCCAGCCTCCTCTCTCCATATCTAAAGTTCCTCCCACTAAAAATGTGGGGAGTCTTTATCCTATAGGTTAGTATATTACTTACCTCAAACTCATTAGCAAATATGTCAATTGGTTACTATCACAATCTTGCAGCTGAAAATCTGCTGATGTTCCTATCCTAAAATACCTAAATTGATGTCAACTGATTTCTTGCTGTTAGCTCCCAGCAGCTAAGCATACTTGTTTATCACACCAATATTGCTTGTATTACTTTGTAGTTTAAGGTCACTTCTGATTAACTTATTTATGGTAAGGCTGGTAGACCTCATAGCTTTATGTTAAGATTAAGCTAATATCTTAGAGATTTGGGCCTGTAGGTCTCTTGCATTACTGCCTTACACATATATCTTGTATCTGTAGGCTACAGAACAACCCAGGGGTTGGAATACATTTTGCCAATTTTGAATAATGAAGAAATTTGTAAAAATACAGATCTGTGCACAGAAGATTTTCAAAAAAGTCTGACTGTTAAATGAACAATTGGCTCTGAATAGTTTGCCGAACACTAAACCTCAGAACCCTATATTAGGCAAAGTGTGAATGCCAGGTATGGTATTAGATATGCCCATGCGCATTCTCATTAATTATATTTATTTAGGAATTTGTTAAAAGGGAACTGTGCTACACTTTTAAAACATGGTGATAAAACAGTAGGATATTAATTTGGTAAGAGCTCATGGGCAAGATTTCAGTAATCTCTAGTTTAATTCTTAATTATTTCTAAGAGTTTGTAAATTCTTTGTGTACGACAGATCCTTTACCATTGTCAAAGAACTTTTGAAAGTCGTACTTGCAGCATATCCATGTCCCAATTTGTATTTTTCTAGAGGCTACAATCAATCAGTTTTTATGCATCCACCTTCTGTGTATGTGCAAAATATGAGTGTTACCCTCATAGGTGTGGGAACTAGGAGTGTGAATGGTGCTGCAGCACCTCCAGGTTTCATGTGGGGATCCGTTCAGCATGAGGGGTCCTGGCTGCCAGCCCTGCACCCAGGCTCTGCTCCTGGATCTGCACGTGGGCTTCTGGCCCCATCCCCAGGGCTCCACTTCTGGACCCTCACCTGGGACTCTGCTGCCAGCCCCATGCCCAGGGTCCCGACTGCTGGCCCTAGCCTTGGCCCCCTTATCACTGTTCCTGTCCAGGTCCCCCACTTCTGGAGACATGGCCCTGCTCCCAGCCCCAACTCTGGGGGGAGGGATGCAGACAGGGACAAGGGGGCTGGCTTTCAGCACCTCCACTATTAAAAGTGGTCCAGCGCTATTGGTTGCCCTTATCTATAAGGTTGTTTAATCATCCATCGTCTCCTACTGGTCAATCTGAGAATTATTCCACTATATAGCATTCTAATGGAATTGCCTAAAATGTTCCTAGCTGACCTGCTACAAATGCCGGAAATACAGCACATTCAGAAATTAATCACAGCTCCTAAGGAAACCTCTTATAAGTCTATTTTACAGATGTTCTTGAAATCATTAAGAATTGCATGAACGATTCCTGAAGTCTTCACTTTGGGCTTTCCCATTAAATTAGCACTCTGCTGTTTTAACACTTATCATACTGTGTTGTAATAGTAGGTAGATGCACTATTCACAGCTGAAATGGATAAAGGAGGCGCTACAATAAGAGTCTGTTTCAAATTCTTCATTAGATGGATAATCAACAAAGCAGGAACCAAAAACTTTGGTTTAATTCCCTCTTTGCACATTACTTCCTGTAAAACGGAACTTCGATTTGTACATAGCACCAACCCTACTGGTAGTTGAAGGATTTATTTTTATTGCTCTCTGGAAGATGAAAAACAGAGAGGAAAAGCGCTAGGAATCTCGCTTGGATCAGCCCTTTGGATCAATTACAAACAATATTATCTGAGCTGTGCCCTGGTGAACCATTCAATTCCACTTTTACTGATAGAAATAGTTGCTTCTGCCAGGGCCATCCTTGGGATTTATGGGGCCCTACACAGTATTATTAAACTGATGCCCCACTCACCCCGGTGTGTTGAAGGGGCGCAGCCACTACTCCTGACAGCAGATCCCCAGAAGACCCGCCCCCCAATTACTGATGTCCCGGGAGCTGAGTAGTGATTCTCACCCCCATGGGAGGGGAAAGGCCAGTCAGAGAAGTTGGGGGAACTTAGCCTGACTCATCCTCGGAGCTGGCCATGTCATCTAGGTCTGTGGGGCCCCGCGCCCCACCTGGCTCGCTGTAGTCCACTTCTGCTCAGCCCTTCCAGGCTGTGTCATATTCCCCCAGCTGCTTGTCTGCCATCGCTGCTGGCACCATGGTGAAGTGCGCATTCCAGCCCATTCGGTCTCTTGCAGTGAGTCATTTCCTTGACATACAGCCAGCCAGCCTGTCACAAACAGATGGTTAAGGGTTAATGTCTCTTTTACCTGTAAAGGGTTAAGAAGCTCAGTGAACCTGGCAGATACCTGACCAGAGGACCAATGGGGGGACAAGATACTTTCAAATCTTGGTGGAGGGAAGTCTTTGTTTGTGTTGTTTGTTTTGTTCGTTGTTCGCTCTTGGGG
>NC_133769.1:353552424-353553857 GCF_003597395.2 Chelonoidis abingdonii
TCCTAGACAGTCTCTTCCCATTCTGTATGTGTGAAACTGATTGTTCCTTCCTAAGTGGAGCACTTTGCATTTGTCTTTATTAAACTTCATCCTGTTTACCTCAGACCATTTCTCCAATTTGTCCAAAGCTGTTGGGGGGGCGGGCCGGAGGGGACAACCACTCCATGGGGTGGAGCTACACTCAGCACTGAAGGGGGGGCTCCAGGCATTGTTGGGGGCTGGGCTCCACTTTGCTGGGGATGTGGGGGAGAGAGAAGAATGCATTACGCAGGCAGCTAAAGGATACCACTGGAGTCATCACCACCTGGCCAACTGCACCTCATGGTGGCAGTGAGAGAGTCACACTGTTGAGTTCCCGCACCCCTTCCCAGAGACCCCAGCGGTACCCTCCCTCAGAATGCACCACGCCAGCGGATTCGGCTCTATGACTTGATCCCGCTCTTACCTGCTTGCTGTCCCATCCTGGCAGTGGTGCCCCAAATTTAGTGGTGCCCTACGGAGCAGCGTATGCTGTGTATGCCTAAGAACAGCCCTGGCGTCTGCTATTGTGAAGACTAACCCTAATCTGATTACTTCAGAAGCTGCATAACATTCAGCAGACACAATCTGAAGTGCAAATGACTGTTTAACACTGAAAATGAGACTTGGCAATATATCTGCATTCTCTCACTGTGTCTTACATCTGTGCTAAGCTTACAATTAAGATGACATGGGCAATCTATGAAATTTATGTGCTAACAGGATGGCCTTGGTTCAGCTTGTGGTTCTATCTTTCACATACAGAATAAGAAATTATTAGAGAACATCAGTGTTGTATTTAGGGGTTTTATTTCCATGTCTAAAACTTCAGATTATGACAGCAGGTTGATATCCCAGTGGAACAAATGGACCATAGCAGTTATCTGATGTTTGTTGAATAGTAACTGGAACAGATTTTAGAGATCCAAAGACAGCGGCTGTGACTCAAAAAATTGTACCATTGTGGTAAATATGGCAGAGACACGCACAAGGAATATATCTATTGCTATTAATATTCTTTATAAGCATTCAAAATTTGCAAGGTGCTTTAAAGAGGTGTCTCCTCCAAAAAGTTTATAATCTAAGTACTTGTATCTATAATAATAATACTAATACGAAAAAGACTATTTCTTTCATTGCTGGAGTGTGAGAGAATTCAAATTTCAAAGTAGCCTGAAACAAGTCTGAGTGCTCAATCATCTTCATCATCATCACAGCAGTTTGTGTCCATGAGGATCATCTTGAGAGACAAGAAAATTGTGTGTATAATGAGATACTGTCCAACAAAGTAAATGTGCAGTAAATTTTCATCAAAGAGGTCCTTATAGGACAGGGTTTTTCAGGAGGATACACTAATATTTTTAGGCCTTGTCATGGTATAATTCCCCACTCTGAACCTTAGCGTCCAAGAGATG
>NC_133769.1:353554128-353649196 GCF_003597395.2 Chelonoidis abingdonii
TATTGTTAATTTGCCTCTCCCAGGCTTCCCCCTCCCTGGTTTACCCTGGAAGATCACTTGAGTTCAAACTCTTGAACACAAAAACAAGAGGAAATTTCACCTTTCCCCGCTCTCTTCTCTCTCCCCTCCAGGACTCTCCCTGAGAGAGAAAGTATCCTGACACAGAGAGAAATTAGCCTCTCTCTCCCCCTTCCCTTCCTTTCTCCCCACCCATTCCCTTGTGAATCCAGACCCAGCTCTCTTGGGGTCTCACCACCAGAAAGTGACTAAAAAACAATCAGCTTCCTTAAACAAGAAAAATCTTTTAATTAAAGAGAGAAAAAACAGTGTAAAATTATCTTTGTAAAATTAAAATGGAATTAGGTACAGCGGGTCTTTCAGCTATAGACAACTGGTAATACCTCCCAGCCTAAGTTATACGAGTACATAATTCCTCTTCAGCCCAAAATACCTCAATTTGAACTCACTATCCAGGTCAAATACCACATTTGGAAATAAAGAAAATCAATACATAAAAACCTAACTCACCATATCTACTGTACTCACTATCTCTGAACTTATAAGAGCCTGTATCGGAGAGATTGGAGAGAAACCTGGTTGCATGTCTGGTCACTCTGAGCCCCCAGAGTGAACAACAACCAAAAACTAACAGCACACACAAAAAATTCCATCCCTCAAGATTTGAAAGTATCCTCTGATTGGTCCTCTGGTCACGTGACAGCCAGGCTTACTGATCTTGTTAACCCTTTACAGTCAAAAGAGATATAAAGTACTTCTGTTCTATTAACTCCTATTATCTGTTTATGACAGGCCTTTTGCTTCGTATTTTAAAATTGATAATTTTATAGTTAGAGTGACAAATACAATTACTTCCAATGTGAAAGCTGTTAGGAATCTATGAAAGAAAGATTAAGTGGGTTTACAGTTTTCCTTGCAGTTTTCATATAGCCCACGGTGTATGTAGAAGAAATGGTTAATTTAAATGGAAATACTTGTTACACCAAATTAAGGATATCTAGGGGAAGATTGCAGGTTTGGGAAAAATCCAAATATAGGTGTCTGGATCATTCTTTGGTCCTAATGCTCATAAAGGTGCCTTTTTTTTGCAAAAGGACTCTTTTCAAACCACCATTTGATTTTTGTAGTTTCAGCTTCTGGGCTTGCCTGGCCTGGCTTATTTCCCATGGAGCTTAATCCTGCATGCAAAGATTATTTGGCACTGCCCCAAGGATTTCTCTCTCTGGGCTTTGCCAAAACCACACCTGCTCTAGAGGAAGAACTCTTAGCTTTACCCATACACATAGCTGGCAGTGTAGATTAGTCAGTCTCACACAAAGAAGATTGACATTTTTATGAGAGAGTTCTCATTGACTAGCACACGACAGCATTAGAGAGTAGCTCTAAAAGGAAACAGTAACAGCTCTGGTTTTCTGATTGATAGTTATGGGTGACCTTTTGGTAAAATCCAGTTCACTTTAGTATCTGATCATCTAAATGTATTATTCTAAGCATGCACTGTCAGAATCTGGATGTTTTTATATCTATTTATTTTTATCAATAGAGTAAAAGGAATTTAAGTTGCTTAAATAGAATACTGATTCACAAATATTTTCGTGAATAAAAGGTTTGAGTTTAGTTTGCTAAGATTTGCAGAACCATGTTTGTTCCACATGAATATTTAGAAAACTGCTGGCTGCACGAGATAATGTGTACTGAAAGTTCCAGATTTCAGCACAAAGTCATCCAATAATTCATACTGGAAGTACATTATTAGCGATTTGTCTGGTAGTACCCACCTGGTGGTGAAACTGGGAGCGACCCTGTCTCCTTTATGTCACCACACCCAGTTCTGCATTTGTTAAGTCCTTGGCCTGGTCTACACTGGGGGGGGGGGCAGGGGTCGATCTAAGATAACGCAGCTTCAGCTACGAAAATAGTGTAGCTGAAGTTAACGTATCTTAGATTGACTTACCTTCCATCCTCACGGCGCAGGATCGACTGCTGCAGCTTCCCCGTCGACTCTGCTTCTGCCTCTCGCCCTGGCGGAGTTCCAGAATCGACAGAGAGCACGTTCAGGGATTGATTTATCATGTCTAGATGAGAGGCGATAAATCGATCCCCAATAGGTTGATCACTACCTGCCCATCTGGCGGGTAGTGTGGACGTACCCTTGTTATGACCCGACTCCTCCTAGCTGGATCCTCAGTCATATCTGTCCTCAGGATGATGGGGAGTTGAAACTTCTGTAGTTCTAGCAGGGACTAATCAGTCCTATGTCTCCTGCATTTGGAACCTTCATCTCAAAAAGCCACATGCTGGAGTAGGTAAAAGGGACCCAGGCCCACCCGCTCAACCGAGTTCCAGCTTGTTTGGAATAGCCAGAACCAGTTCTTCCCAGTCCCTTGCTGCTCCAGGAGGTACTTCCTATCCCTCCCCCTCTGTAAGCTTCCCCAGCGGCTTGTCATAAGTCTTTCAGAGGGATCCCCTTTCTGCAGTTCCTGTGCAACTCTGGCAGTCACTCTGCCCTCCTACCTTGCAGCCCTTTTATCCTTACAGCTGCAGTGAGGCTGCCAATCTACACTGTCTGCGCAGGCAGACAGTTGCTTTGTTAATGCTTAACCAGCATAGGATGTATAAACACCCCCTCGCCCCCGCCCCCACACAATATGGATAATGAATAGTGTTGGGTGAGTTTTATTTTACTGAATAGTTTATTCACCAAAAACTGCAGTTTTGGTTGACCAGAAACTATTCATGGATTTGTGTCAAGTTTGCCAAATAATTTTGATCTAGCTGAAAAATGTTAATATTTTGATAATGTTGAAATGAAACATTTCATTTCAACTCAAACCCAAAAAATTCATTTCAGTTTCAGGCATTTTTACAAAAGCAAAGGGCTGGTGTCACAAAATAGCAGGGAAGGGATATCTCAGTGGTTTGAGCATTGGCCTGCTCAACCCAGGGTTGTTAGTTCAGTCTTTGAGGGGGCCACCTACAGATCCAGGGCAAAGTCAGTACTTGGTCCTACTAGTGAAGGCAGGGGGCTGGACTCAATGACCATTGGGGGCCCCTTCCAGCTCTACAAGATAGGTATATCTACATATATTAAAACTGGGAGAAGATCATCCTCCCTTTAGCCCAGTGGATTTAGCTTCACTAGTGGTAGGTTCAGCCTGCTGACTCCCAGGTAATGGGACTGAGGGTACATCTACAGTGCAGTTAAAAACCTGCAGCTGGTCTGTGTCAGCTGACTCTGGCTCACAAGGCTCAGGCTGTGGGGCTGGTTAATTGCAGTGTAGATGTTCAGGCTTGAGCTGGAACCCAGGCTCTAGAACCTCTTCAGTGTGGGAGGGTCCCAGAGCTCAGGCTGCAACCTGAGTCCAAAGTTAACATCTACCCCACAATCAAACAGTCCCTTAACCTGAGCCCCAGTCAGCTGTCACAGGGTTTTTAATTGCAGTATAGACACACACTCAGAGTCTAGGAGTCAGGTGATAGACTACATGACCTGCAAGTTTCTCTCCTTGACTCTGCTACTTGCCTGCCTTTTTATATCATAGCTCTACAGCAGGTAACTTGGTCTCTCACCTGATCCCTGAACTGTCAGTCCCATCACCTGGGAAACAGGCACAGGTGAGGCTAAACACAACTCCTCTTAAGAAACTGACTCACCTTGTGACAATCAGTTATCAAGTCATTGTTAGCTATTTCACTGCTGATCATAACATCCTACTCCTGTGTTTATCCCATAAATTCAGACTGCTTCCCACAAATCCCCAGGTGCCATGAGTAGCAACTGTCTCCCACCTAATTAACTTTCCCCTGACAACTTCTAATTGTGTTATGCATTTTTAATTAAAAAAAAATTCTGTAGCCTATTGCAACTTAAAAATTTAGGGGAATGTAATATCAAATTAAATAAGAGAGATGATACTGTACTGCCTGTGTTGTTTATATTTAATGAAAGAGAAGCACATTTTCTTAATTTATCTGAAGCTGACCCAGAATCTCCCATCTGCTGCAGGGGAGTTGCAGAATCTATGCCAAGCATGCCAAGGAGTAAACAAGGCCTTGCAAGTAATCACATTAAATAGTCCATGATGAACAATCCATAATCTTTATATTAGTCAACCAAATTATAAATATTGTTCATTTGTACTGCAGAAGTACCTATGGGCCCCAGTGAGGAACTGGGTTCTCAGTGTGCTGGCACTTTATGCATGCGTGCATATATAACAAGAAGAAAGCTTCTACCCCCAAAATGTTACAATCTATGAGTATGTCAAGAGACAACATATGGATGCAACAAACATATGGGAAATTCACAAGGTGGAAC
Source organism: Chelonoidis abingdonii (assembly GCF_003597395.2). NCBI lineage: Eukaryota > Metazoa > Chordata > Testudines > Testudinidae > Chelonoidis > Chelonoidis abingdonii. Next base: position 353,558,465 of record NC_133769.1, read on the forward strand.
ATGTTCAGAAATAATCAGATTAGTACACAACCCATTCACCCAGTTCAAGTTGTGTCTTCTTCTGAATTCTAAAAGGCATTTCTATGAAAGAATAAATGTGTGTAAAATCCTGTCTGTACTCTGTACCAAAATCTTGCTCATCCTGTTGTTGACTAGTCAAGAATTCATATTTCTGGAAACAAATGCAAAACTGATGTCCTTGCAGCTGTTACATTTACAACTTTATAACTGAGTTTTCCACTGAAGCTCAGAGGCGTAGTGAGCGCCCTCCGTACCCTCCAACCGGAGGGGGCCCCGCAAGGAAGGGGGCCCCTAAAAGTGGCAAAAAAAATGTAAGGTATAACTAGTAAGTGACATTTATTGATGCTATTGCACAATCCATGTCGGTTTTACTGACAAAACCGTGAAGTCATTATGATACATCATAATGCTATTGGCTACATCAGTTGTCTGTCGGTCAGTTTAGTGTTTTCGAATTTTAGTTGGACCCATTCAAAGAATTGTTATTTGCTGTTCATGAATGGCGGTTGGCGTTCGGATAAAATGTATTAATTTAGTTGTTTAGTTGTTCTATTCGTTTTCCAACGCAGAAGTGCTTGCTGTGCTGTCTAAGGAGGAATGATTTATAAGAGTGGAGCTAGTAACGAAAAGGCAACAAAAAGACTGCCGAGAAGGCTTACTGATGAAAAATTTCCAAAGTTGATTCAAGCATATTTGCACTGTTTGCAACTCCAATGTACAGTTACAGAGTACAGGCCACATGAAACGGACCAGCGCTAGCAGCGATGAATCGGTATCCAGAAGTAATCCAGAAGTTGCTTCAAGTGAGGGTTCGGAAGGGTGAAGCCAGTTTTATGTATTTCACGTCAATAAAACCAGCATTAATTCATCACCGATGTGTAATTGGATGTATGCAGGCAGAAGTCCGAGATTGCTACATAGTTGATTTTGTGGTAAAAGACTTCGAAAATTTACGATTGTTAACTCTATATTGTGTCACAATGCACGTTATGAAATAGCAGAAGATTCAGGGTAGTTGAGCAGGTTGGTTTCCAAGAAACCAGGAGTGTGCGAAACTTAGAAGTAGAATGTGATTTACGATCGTGCTGAATGATTCTTCTTGAGTCTCATTAGGACTCATAGATCATAGGTCAGAAGGGCAATATATTCAAGTCTAGTCGTACGTCTCCTGTCACAAGCAGGCCACAAAACCCTACCCACACACATTTTAACAACCCTAATCCCATGGACTGAGTTATCTGGAAATCCTCAAATCTCGTCGCTGCTGAAGATCTCAAGCTGCAGGAAATCCACCAGCAGCAGCCATGCCACAACGCTGTCACTGAGAACGGCGAAACCTCCCAGGCCTACCGCACGGATCCGCCCTGAGGAAATTTCCTTCACTGACCCCAAAAGACATAATAGGCATCAGCTAACCTAAGCATTTTGGGAGATCTCACCGTAGCACCCTAAGCAATAAGATATTCTTCTTGTGCGAGTAAACAGTAACCAGTTCCCATCCCATCCAACATTCCCTCAAGTACCATTGAGCAGATTATCTGCCGATAATTCCTAAGATCAGTATGCCCAAATTAACTTATCCATCATCAAACATCCCTCTATATTTTATGCAAGCTATCTTAAAGGCTCAATACGTAGTTTTTTGCCCCCACTTAGCTTTCTCCTCGGAAGGCCTTTTGGTTCCAGAACTTCACTCCACCTAATGGTAGAAACCTTCGCCTGAATTTCAAGCTAAACTTCCTAATATCACTAGTTTCATACACATCGTCCTTGTGCCTACATTAGTACTGAAACTCGAAATTAATTCCTCTCTGCTCTCCCTAATGTTAATGGGCCCCCGACATATAAGTTATAATCAGGAGCATAGCAATGCCCCCGGACCATCCTTTTGGCCAGCTAAACAAGCAAAGCTCTTCGAGTCTCCTTCATAAGGCAGGATTTTCCATTCCTCTGTGTATATCCGTAGTAGCCCGTACTTCTGAACGTGTTCAGTTTGAAGTCATCCTCTAAACATGGGACACCCAGAACTGCACACAATATTCCAGTGGGTCTCACAAGCGCGTGTATATAGCGGCACATAAGCAACCTCCTTCTCCTTGCTGAAATACTACGTCCCTTGATCATCCTAAAACCGCATTTGCTTTTTTAAAGCTCATCATCATCTGCGGCTCATAGTCCATCTGCTATCAACCAATACCTAGGTCTTCTCCTCCTCCGTTGCTTCCAACTGATGGCGTCCCCAACGTATATCTAAAATTTCTTATTATTAATCCCTAAGCATGAGCTTTGCACTTTTCAACTAATGATATTCTGCCTTTTACATTACTGCCAGTTTGCACATAGTGTCCAGATCTGCTGATGTACCGTCCTCTTGTTCAGACACTATACCCTCAGCTTCTGTGTCATCTCGCAAACTTTTATAGTCACATTTCCGCTGCTCTTTGTGCCTAAAGGTAAGTAACAAAAGTTTAAATAAGAGGTCCAAAGACCTTGAGGGACTCCACTGACTTCCAGCCAAACGCCCTTCAGGTACGACCCGCTGGAGTCTCCCTTTTAACCAGTTCCTTAATCACCTCACCTTACAATTTCTTTACAATAGTTCCATGCCGGGACGGCCTATCTTATCGATGGGTAAACTTATACAGTTCGCAGACTGAAGAACGATAAATTAGTGATGTTCGACAACTCGCCTCATAGACTTTTGTGACGGTAAATTTGATTCTACAGCTCGGGAGGTTCCTTTGTCTAAGTAATTGCCGTCACCTTCTAAAGAAGAGATCAAGGGTTTGTGGTTTGTGCATGCCGATCTACCTGATCTAGTATAAGTATCCATGTTGCATTATTCGTTCCCACATATTACCATTGACCTCCATTCCTTAACTCTTTTCCTAAAATTTTTTCCTAAGACATTCACCATACTAGACGTCAAGCTAAACAAGGCACCTCCTCAATATTACACTGTTCACTTTTATTTACCCGTTTCTTTAAATTAGGAACTGTACGTTTATGCAATTCCTACCAGTCAGTACGATACAGACCCGAGTGGTTTACGCCGGTGCACAAACATTCTGCTAAAGTGTCGGCATTCACTAGCCGTTCCTTCTGAATTTCTCGGATGATGTGCGATTGTCCGGCGCCCGTCCCGATTTCGTCCATTAAGCTGTTCATATGTTTGGGCCTTACCTCATGAATGCGGTAATTTCATCGCAACGCTGGCCATGATCCACTGTCACTGTTTTATATCCCTCTTCGCATCCTTAACACTCCCTCACTAGTCTTCACTTAAAGCACCGAGAGACATACTACTCTCATAGATATTGGGCATTTGCTAGGATTATATCTTAACGCTCCTTTCCATCCTCTTGTGTTAGTGTATTAGCGGCGTCCACTTTCTTACTTTCTTGTTATATCTTCTATTTATGTGGCTGTAAGACACTTGACTATTTAGTTTATCCCTTCCATTGGGTACACACGTTCTACACGACGTTTTTACGCTCCTCCGCACTTCTGTATCCCTACATGTGTCTGGACCTCACTAAGTAGCTTCCCTTGGGCTCATCGAGCTCTGCTCCCGCTATGTTCTTCTACTACCCTGTAAGCCTGTTTGCTTTTTCTACTAATCCCCTTCTCTGAGGTTTCTTTGCTCATCCAAGCTTGGCCTACAGTCCTGCCCATGTGGTGTTTTTTTTCCCCTTTACTTGGGATGCAGAGACTATGCCGAGTTTCCGCAGCTGCGACTTAAGTAAGTAACCATGCTCCTCTCCTCTGTCAATTTAATCACAGTTCTTCGTTCTCAACTATTCACTTCCTAAAACTAATTTCCCTTAATCCTTTAATTAGGCTCTCTCGAAGAAGCGAAACCCTATTCCACGCAATTGTCGTTTGTTTATCCTTTGTCATCTATTTGTAATTGAATCAGCTCATTGATTCACTCGAACCAAGGCTTTATCCCTGTTCAAACGCCATTTTCTTTCTTCGATATTGCATTGCCGGTGTCTTAAAATCCATCTTGGTGTGCGACTCTCACAAAACCCAAATAAAAATGGACACCCCTAACCTCTTATACTCCCTGAAACGTACCGTTCCAACTACTTTGCAGAAGAAATCCATCCATCAATCCAGAAAAATCTAGACCCTATTATTCTTGTCAAGCACTGACCTCCAGTCACATCCGTGATATAAGTCTTCCATAATCACAACATTGTTCACCCTTGTTTTACTTCTTAACTTAAAGAGTCTATTCCGTAATCCAAATCAGATCCCGGCGGCTGTACACACCCCAAGCCAACTATCTCAGGAAGCTCTAGCTAGCTTTTTGTACCCACGGATTTTTAACCTAGACAGGAGTCGTCTCTATAATCATTCCATCTCTTATTTCATTACAGTTCACTCATCATTGATGATACAGAGGCTACTCCACCCTTTGCCTTTCTTCCTGTCTTTTTAAACAGCAATAGCTTTAATACCGCCGTACTCAGTCTATGGAGTACTATCACCAGGTTGCTTGTTATCCTATAATACCCGGTTTCACTTCCTGCACCAGTAGCTCCAGTTCTCTTCTTGTTCCTAGGCTCTCGCATTTAGTGTACAGACATTTTAATTTTTGGCGTTTGCGTCATAGACATTCTTTCCCCGTCGTGACAGACCTCTACCACAGCATACCGGTTAGTCTATTAACTCCGCTTTTTCTCCTCGGGTCATTCTTCGGTCCAAAGGTATCCCTCTCATCTTCGTTTACTTCCCTCTCCAGGTTAATTCGGCGTGGAGTCTCCTGAACATCTCCAACCATCTCCCCCAACTTGAGTTTAAGCTCTCTTATGAGGTCGGCGACCTCCAACCTAGAAGTCTGCCGATAGAAAAATTCAATCACAGTTCTTTCTTGTTCTCACTGATCGCCATATCTTTGTTCGTCGCGATTTGACCACTCGTGATGTGGTTAAGTTTTTGGATTTCTGTACAACACTATCGCCTGATAGCAGTGTCACGAGAAAATGAATGGAGAATCACAGCAAAATTTTGAAAGAAATGGGAATTGATGCCAATGAACTTCATAATGGATTTGAATCGTTTTATTATGTCACGAGAAAGGAGAGGATCTTGTCCGGCAAACATTTTTTAACGTACATACAAGACGCCTTCAGGAGATATATCCGAATCTTTGCATTTGCATCAGATCTTCTGACCACGCCAGTTATTGTCGCTGGTGCTTGAAGGTAGCTTCAGCAGAATGAAACTGTTAAAATTCCTGCGCTCAACCATGATAGATGATCGGCTTTCTGCGCTTGCGTTATCTCAATCGAAAACAAGATTGCCAGATCTCTTGGGTACTAATGATGGCATTTGCATTCGAACGCAATTTGCGGGAGAACAAGGCTCGACGAAAGAAGCGCTTTGCGTAAATATGGAATACATGTACACTGTAGGCCTATGTATACATAATATGAACCCTGTATATTGTATAAAATAAATACCGCATTCCAGTTTCTGCATTGTAAGGGGCCCCGGACATATGTTTGGAGGGGGCCACGTTCTTTGTTGCTACAGCCCTGCTGAAGTTTATAATATCTCCTATGGGATGATGATCATATACAAGCAGGGACAGTCAGTTGCCTATGATTTGTTGCATAGGTTTTGACACCCTTAAGTTATCTTAATGAAACCAGCTTCTGCAAGGAGTTGGATTAGATGATGCACAGAAAGACACTTCCAGCTCATTTAGCACGTTTAGCATTCATCCCCTGCAGTGCAGCATGTTACTCTTAGGTTCCACTCAAAACTATTCAAGACATTGTTTCCACCTTCCATTGAGGGCATATGGTCCTATTTGACTCCTCTCTGGACCTAGATGACAACATACCATCAGATTGTAAAAATGCCTTCTTTCACCTCCAGATTACTAGGAAACTTTGTCCCTTCCTCCTGGGTGAGGCCCTAGACACAGTAATCCATTCATCTGTCATCCCCAGACTGGATTACTCTAATTCACTGAATGTGAAGACAGAACACAGGCCAGCTAGTACAGAATATGTCTGCCTGCTTTCTCCATGGTTTATGCCTCACATCAGGCCTGTGATCAAGTCCCTCCCAGTCAGCTTCTAATGCCAGTATAAGGCTTTGGTCATTATTCTCAAAGTAATAAGAAGCTCAAGCCCCAACTACATCAAGAACCAAATTTTGATTATGAACCACTTCAACAGCTGTGCTGCTCTGGGACAATGCATATCACAAATCCCAGGACAAAGCATTGTGATCATCTAGTTTGATCTCCTGTGTAACACAACCATAGAACTTTATCAAAATAATCCCTAGAGCATATCTTTTTGGAAAAACATCAGACCTTGATTTGAATTTTGCCTGTGGTGAAGAACCCATCAACTCTTGGTAAATTGTTCCAGTGGTTAATTAATGTCACTGTTAAAAATGTGCACCTTTATTTCCAGTCTGAATGTATCTACTAACTTTCTTATTGCTGTGGTGTGTGGCAGTATAAAACTCGAAGAACGATAGGTATGATCAAGGCATGTGTTGGTAATGCTTCAGTGCTGACACAGATATAGGTACTATCCTCTGAGGTTGGAACACTGAACTAATTCCTTGTAAAGAAGCATCTGAGTTCCAAATCCTTTCCACACAAAATCAGTGGCCCTCTTTCTCCCACCCTGTCTCTGTTTTATTACCTGTTCTGATGGTTGTGCCCTGTAATTGGGCTCCCTGTTGTTTCTTTCCTCCACCAACTTTGGGAAAGGGATCCCTGGCTCTGCTCATCATCGTAGGAGGGAAATCACCAAAGTCTGCCTCTCTTTTTACCAGGATCCAGGATTAGGCAAGAGAGGAGAACCTTTTCCACCTTCTAGTTTGGCAAAGTCAGCTGCTGAGCTTCCCACTATACCTTGCTGGTGATCACACTATGTTACTTCCGAGTACCTTCCAGGATAGCAAAATGCTTTTCAAGTTGTTCCATTTCACAAACAGTGGAGCAGGGACTTTCTGTAGCATCTCTCCTCTGCTCTACAGCTAAATGGAATTGATTCAGTTAATTCTCAAAGCCTGCTTGACTAGTTTTATAGCCAGGAACATGCTGACCTGCTTGCAGTGAAGAGGACCTCCTGAAGAAGTGCTGCCTCTTGCAGCATCACACTTTTTGGACCTTATGCCCTAAGCCAAGGGTCTAGCCAAATTGAAAGCACTTACCCATGTCATATTAATGGGATGAACAATGGAGCGTTTATACCAATTGTGAATGCTGACGGCATTACTCACAGCTGACTATCTATAAACAGTTGTGCTTGTGGTTAAAAGAAATGTGCCCTACTAGTTCATTTCTAAGCTCAATTAACTTTCAGAAATAAAAGAATAGCTTCCATGGCTGCCTGAGGTGATGTTTTTGGCTGAGGCAAAATGCTAAGCAGGAAGAGAGATTGAATTTCACTCTCTTGTCTCCTTTCTATACTGAAATAGGTCAACAGAATGTGGAGACAATTCAGCTAGCTTTCTGTGGGAGAACATGTGCAGAAGAGTGCAGAAATCTCTTTCTTGAAATTATACCCTAGGAAGAAGTGGTGACATGATTTACCTTCCCGGTGCCCCTAAGGTACTGCCAGTGCATTGATGTGTAATGTAATAAATTGTCACTTCTGCTTTGCTAAAGTTGGTGCTTTGTCTGAGTGAGGCAGGAGGCTGAAAGCTGTGTGGTAGCAGCTTCATGGTACACACCTCAGCTGCATTGTAAACAGGACAGTTTCTGATGCCTGGTGGTCCAGTTTCAATCTTACACATAATTCCACTGAAATAAATAGATTGGGATATGTCGCAGGGGGGCTGGCCCCGTGACTAAAGTAAGTCCAGCTGCCCTGCGTCAGATCTCCCAGTTGAGCAAGTTGAGGGGGCAGGGCTGCACCTGGACTATAAAGGATCAAAAGGCCCTCAGTGAGGGGAGTAGTAGAAGGTGGAACTGCAGAGTGAAGATATGGAGAGAGAGGGTCTCCTGCAATGGTCCCTGAAGAAGGGAACTGACTGCTCAGATTGCAGAATGAAACAATATCTCAGGGAGGAGTGGTTGTGCCCAGCTTAAGGCTAGCGGGAAGATTGTTTTTGTGTATGCTTTTTTGGAATTTTATGTTAATAAAGAAAATAAATTCCAAGGAGGGCTGTGAGTGGATGAGCAAGACTGTGTGGAGCCCTGAAGTAGGGGAAAAGAAGGGCAGGGCACTGCATAAGCACCCCAGCTGTGAGTGTGCACTCAGGTGGCAGCCAACTCTGTTTCCAGGTGAATTTGGGCTGTTAGGTTAAGCCAAGAGGGAGAAGTAGGGAGACTATATAGTCCCATTTCTTTTTTTCCCCTCTTTATCCATTTAACTTCATCAGCCATAATGAGTTTCCTCTGATTTCCTGGGATGAGGTCCACATGTGGGCTGTAACAAGTTGATGCACAGCTTTGACATCACGAAAGAAACCCACCCAAATCAGAATGTGGCTTTGGACAATCACACTCAGATTTTCAAGTTTAGATACTTCAAACTTAATACTTAATGTACCATATTTAGGCACTTAAAAATGGCTTGATTTTCAGAGATGCTGAGCACCTGTAGGCCTCATTGACTTGACTGGATGCTGTGGGTGCTTATTACCTCCAAAATTTAGACCACTTATTTATGTGCTGAAATATGAATTTAAATGTTTAACTCTAGGAAACACAATCTTGAAAATATAGTCCACAGTGTCCTTAGCAAGATGCTAGTAGTAGTTTTAAAACTCTTATTTAAAATTGCTTAAATGATTTAGGGAAGCATGCAGGCATTTAGATTTTTATATCATTGTGTATGCAGATTTAAAAATACATCCCCTCTCTCTCAGGTGGCTTATGCAATGTCTGATGCATAGGTTGCTATGGTTAGTATATACTTTGGGTGAATGCTATGGTAACTAGTCACATATGACATCGTGTCAGAACTGTGCACAAGAATTGCATATCTAATTACAGAACCAAGTGCAGAATGCGTTCTTTGAATAATGGTTGTACCATTAACTGAGCATACAACTGATTTGGATTGATTTGCATATTCAGTAAAAGCTGTGTTATCCGCCCTTTACCAACCAGAAAGCTCTATAAACTGGAATTTCTGATCTTCATTGAAAGTCTGGTTTAGAGTCTGGTTGGCTCAGGACCAGCAGGCTCCCTACTTGGCTCCGTGTGGCTCCCCAGAAGCGGCAACATGTCCTTGCTGCTCCTAAGCGGAGGAACAGCCGCAAGGAGTTCAAAATGAGGGAGGGGATGCGGGGTGTGGGCTCTGGGAGGGAGTTTGGGTTTGAGGTAGGCTGATCGGGGCCAGATCTGGGAGGTGCTCACCTCGGGCAGTTCCCTGCAGCAGTGACCTGTCTCTGCTGCTCCTAGGCAGAGGCATGGCTAGGTGGCTTTGCACACTGCCCCCCCGCTAGAACTCAGCCAATGGGAGCTGTGGGGACAGTGCCTGCAGGTGGAAGCAGCACTCAGAGCCACCTAGCCACGCCTCTGCCTAGGAGCAGCAGGGACATGTCACTGCTTGTGGGAGCCACCCGAGGTGAGCGCTGCCTGGATCTGGTACCCTACATCCCCTCCCATGCCCCAACCCCCTGCCCTAAGCCCCTCCCACACCCAAACTCCCTCTCAGACCCTTTGTCCTATACCACTCTCACGCCCCCAGCCCTGAGCCCCCTGCCACACACAAATTCCCTCCCTCTTAGTTAACTGGAATTTTTTACTCCCTGGCACCCCCCCATTTCCCCAAAATGTTGGATAATAAAACTTTTACTGTACCATTATACATTTTCAATTGTTTGATTACAGATTTAGTCACATGACCACCCCAATGATGGTGATGGGGCACAAAGCCAAATTGCCTTGCTGTAGAGTGAAGGAAAAATGAGTGCCCTGATATTGTTTGTCATGTGCCATCCATTTTTTACAAAGTAGGGCAGTGGAGAATCCATGTAGGTATCCCCATTTTTACTGACACTTCTGTAATTAATACAAGGACGAACATAAGTGTAGCTCCTCTACTTTCTGGGGAAGCAGAACTAATAATGGATGACATCAAGAAAGCTGAAATGTTTAATGCCTAGTTTACTTTAGTCTTCACTTAAAAGGTTCATGGTGACACATTAACAAGGAGGAAGGAATGCAAGCCAAAATAGGGAAAGAACAGATTCAAGAATATTTAGAAAAGTAGATGTATTGAAGTCAGCAGGGCCTGATGAAATTCATTCTAGAGTACTTACGAAACTAGTTGAAGCAATGTCATAACTGTTAGCAATTATCTTTGAGAACTCACAGAGAATGGATGAAGTCAGTGGTGCTGGAACAGTTTTTATAGTGGGGGTGTGGAGAGCTATTGAACCAAACTGTAAACCCTGTGTATAATGGAAACTATTTCAAGCCAGGCGGTGCAGAAGCACCACTAGTTCCAGCATCTATAGATGAAGTCCCAGAGACTGGAAAAGGGCAAAATTGAATACCTATCTGTAAAAAGGGTAACAAAGAGGACATGGTGAATTATAGACCAGTCAGCCTTATTCTAATACCTGAAAAGATACTTGAACAAATTATTAAACAATCAGTATGTAACCACCTGGAGGATAATAGGGGTATAGGGAATAGTCAGCATGGAATGATCAAGAATAAATCATGCCAAGCCAACCTAGTTTCCTTCTTTTATAGGGTTACTGGCTTAGTGGATGGTGGGGTGGGAAGCACTAGATGTGATATATCTTGATTTCAGTAAGGCTTTTGACACAGTCCTACATGACATTCTCATAAGCAAATTAGGAAAATGTGGTCTAGATTAAATTACTAGATGTAGTTATCAATGATTCTCTGTCCAGCTGGGAGGGCTTATCTAGTGGGGTCCTGCAGGGGTCAGACCTGGGTTTGATACTTTGCAATATTTTCATTAATGACTGGGATAAAGGAATGGAGAGTATGCTTATAAAATTTGTGAATGATACCAAGCTGGGAGGCATTCAAAGCACTTCGGAGGACAGAATTAGAATTCAAAATGACCTTGACTAATGAGAGATTTGGTCTGAAATCAAGAAGATTACATCCAATAAAGACAAATTCAAAGTACTGCACTTAGGAAAGAAGAAAATCAAATATACAACTAGAGAATGGGGGATAACTGACTAGGTTGGAATACTGCTGAAAAGGATCTGGGGCTATTAAAGGTGAGTCAACAATGTGATGCAGTTGCAAAAAAGACTAATATAATTCTGGGATGTTTCATGTAAGATATGGGAGGTAACTCTTCCTCTCTACTCAGCACTGGTGAGACCTCAGCTGGAGTATTGTGTTCAGTTCTGGATGTCACACTTTGAGAAGGATGTGGACAAATTGAAGAGTGTCCAGAAGAGAGCAACAAAAAAATTGTCAGATTTTCTATGTGGAAAGGTTAAAAAACCGGGCACTTTTATGTGACACAAGAACCTCTTAATTCCAACTGGCAAGGGGGTACAGGCAAATTACAGGAGTCTCCTGATTTTGGTATGAACATACTGGTCCACCAAAGAATGTCATGTGAGGTTTCAGATGAAAGCTGATGTCACACTAGACATCAATATCAATGTGACATGTACGTACAGATACTATTTAAGGAGGCTTATATATATCCCAAGAATTGTTAAATCCTGGATCAAGGAATTGGTTACCAGGAAAGGTGAAAAACAGGTTTTCTGTCAGACCAGAGCAATTTAGCCATCTATCTGTTTACATGTTTATATGTAAATTGAGTGTTGGCTTGTTCACTATGTCCTATCACCAGGCTGAACTGAAAGCAAATGAAGAGTTGTAAGAAAGAACTTCAGAAAGAAACAGGAAGAGAAACACAGCAGGAGGGGAGAACCTTGTCTTGAGATGCACTGCAGAGGTTTGTTTTACTGTATTTGGGGGACAGAGAAGACACCTGGCCACTGTCAATGAGGAAGTAAAAGGACAGTGATTTTGCTCCATGAAAAATGGATCTTAACCAGGCTGGAGAGAACTTTGGGTGCGATAAGCTTCTTTAGACAAGGGAATAACTTCTTAGTTTAGTTTTTAGAATGCTTTATATGTAACCATTTATATGTAACCATTTGTTCCAATATTCTTGAATCTCTGTTCTGTGGTAATACACTTAATCTTGTTTTCACTATAAATATATCTAAGTGTTGTGGTGTTAACAAAATGGTGATCCTGAGTTGCATCTTACAAGCTGGTGCTTATTGTTCCCTTAGGCCACTGCTGAACCTAGTCAGCAGGCACTCATCGACAATGCACGTCATCATTTGTGTTGCACCACACTGCACAAATGGCTGTCACGAAGGCCCCAGCAATACTGGTTGGCTGCACAGAGACCTTGTCTGGTCTGGAACCTGTTCAACCGGGACCCTTGGTGACAGGGCAGGTCAAAACCTGGGCAAATTGTGCAGTTGGCAATGAGGGACTGGTTGGGGATTATAACAGATATCCATTCCTCTTGCCAGAATGTATATGCTATTACATAGAGGATGGTGAACAGTTGTTCTCAATGTCCACTAAAGGAGAAGGAGAAGTAATGGACTTAATCTAGACAGAGGGAGCTTTTAGGTTAGATATTAGGGAAAACTTTCTCACTGTAAGGGTAGTTAAGCTTTGGAATAGGCTTCCAAGGGAGGCTGTGGAATCCCCATCATTGGAGGTTTTTAAGAACAGGTTAGATCAGGGGTTCTCGAACTGGGGGTCGTGACTCTCAGAGGGTCACAAGGTTATTACATGGGGATCATGAGCAGTCAGCCTCCACCTCCAAACCCAGTTTTGCCTTCAGCATTTATAAGAGTGTTAAATATATAAAAAAAGTGGTTTTGATGTATAAAGGGGGGGTCGCACTCACAGGCTTGCTGTGTGAAAGGGGTCACCAATACAAAAGTTTGAGAACCATTGGGTTAGACAAATACCTGTCAGGGATGCTCTAAGTTTACTTGACTCTGCCTCAGTGCAAAGGTCTGGACTTGATGACCTCTCCAGGTCCCTTCCAACACTATATTTCTATGACTATAATTTTGTTATAATTAATAGTACAGTTAAAGAAGTAGACACTTCGTAGAGAGATTAGCAGAGTACTTACAAGAAATATACCTGTGCCCTTTAGAGGTGTGATTTATTCATGTTTCTTCCTTACAAAAATCCTAGGAAGCTAAATATATTAAACTCTATTAATGTATGTTACGTTTTTCCTTATTACTATTTTTCTTGTGAAATGGATTCTTTAATACTATCATAGCTATCCTGTGGGCTATGGACTGCAAGCAGCAAGTCAAAGTGCTTCTTTAAGACCTTAAACATTTTTCAGAATTTAAGCTTTCTTAATATATTTGTTTTTAAGAAGAAAACATTCCAGAAGAAAACTAATGTAGTATCATGTTTCTTGAGTCAGCACACAGACAATCTGAGAACCTGGGAAAAATTTTAAAAAACTTGAAGACAAACGTAAATTGCACTGTTTGCAGTAATACCGCACAATGATTTATAGGAAAAGATTTGAACAAGGATACTATGTGCCACTAAAACTACCATTATCATTTCTAAGGACCCTATGGCAGCAATGGTTGGGAAACTCCGCTCTGTGTGAAACAACTAGTGTAATTAAAATCACATTAGCTTTTAAAATGTCACCAAAAGAAACCCTGCATGTTAATTGCACAAACCTTACATAATGTAGCCTATGAACAATATTGGAGAAATTCTATCCACATTTTTATGCACTCAAACCCATATTAGAAACCTCCATTTTACCATCATTTCTCTCTCTCGTGCACGTGCTCGTGCTCTTTTTTTTAGTGGCATTAGATCTGTAAGAACCCAACAGTTTTGGAAAAGGTACTGTGATTTAAAAGTACTGAAAGTTATTTTATTTCAGTGCCTTCTGCAGCTATTGCCACAATAGGTCTCCTCACTGTGAGAAGAATGAAAGATAATTGACCTTGGCTCCTGCTGTTTGCTTTTGAATGGGGGCACATAACTCATATCATGGTCAATTATCTCACAGTAGTGCCCGTATCGAAGGGGACCGTTTTTTAACAAAGCAATCTTCTTACCACCTGTATGTGTGTGTGTAAATGGAATTGACTACACTTATATTGGTGTAAATGGGTGAGGAACCCATCTGACTCCAAATAAAAGTACATTGAGTAAAAAATAAAAATCACCACTGCTGGAGTCTTAACAAAAAGTAACTCTAAAATAGTAATGTGACATGAAACACCAGCCATGTGTCTTCTGGCTTCACTACCCTCATTGCTACTCTGCACAAAACTGAACACCCTACCCTCATCCCTTCCCCAAGACCCTGTCCCCCACTCACTACATTCCCTCTCCCTTGGTGGCTTGCTCTCCCCCACCCTCACTCACTTTCACTGAGCTGGGGCGGGGGGGTTAGGTGCAGGAGGGGCGAGGGCTCTAACTGGGATGTGGGCTCTGGGGTGGGGCCAGAAATAAAGGATTCGGTGTGGGAAGGAGCTCCGGGCTGGGGCAGGGAGTTGGGGTGTGGGAGGGGGTGAGGACTTCAACTGGAAGTGTGGGCTCCAGGGTGGAGTAGGGGATGAGAAGTTCAGGGTGTGGGAGGGGGCTCTTGGCTGGTGTCGTAAGCTTTCCCAAATCTGGACCTTAGCGTCCAGAAATCTGGGTGCCTGCATGAACCCCTCTAAGCTTAATTACCAGCTCAGATTTGATCTCACTGCCACCAGCCAAAAATTCCAGGGTTTTGGCTCCCTCTGGTCTCCCCAAACCCTTCCCTGGGGAACCCCAAGACTCAGAAACCCTGAGTCTTACCACAAAGGAATAACCACTTCCCTTCCCCCTCTCTCTCCACCCAGACTTCTCTCTGGGCTAACCTGAGAGTACTGATGCAATCTCTTTACATCACAATACAAGAAGCATGTCTCCTCTATTCCACAGAGAGACAAACCAAATACAAGGAAACAGAAAGATTCTATCTCTTCCCCCTCCACTAATCCCTGGTGCTGCAGAGCTTACCCTCGTAGATCTAACACAAAGAGATTCCCCTCCCCTTTGTTCCTTAGCCTACCCAGAGAGAAAACTCAAACAAGTCTTAAAAAGAAAACTTTATAAAAAAAGAAAGAAAAAACACATGAACATATGATCTCTGCATCAAGTTGACAATACACAGGCCTATTACTTAAAAGACAAATATGAATAAACAGACTATTCAAAAAGAGATACAATAACATTCCAGCAAACTACACCATGTAAATACAAAAAAAACAATAACATCCTATTGTTATTTCTACCTTTGTACTTACAACTTTGAAACTGAAGATTAGAAGCTTGAAATAGAAAGAAAGAAAAAACCCCTCTCATAGCTGAGAGCAACAAAAGACACAGACCCCCAAAAAATTCCCTCCCCTGAGCTTTGAAAAATCCGGTTTCCTGATTGGTCCTCTGGTCAGGTGTTTGGTTCTCTTTGTTAACCCTTTACAGGTGAAAGAAACATTAACCCTTAGCTATCTATTTATGACAGCTGGGGCATGGGGTTGCGGTGCAGGAGGGATGAGGGCTCCAGATGGGGATGCAGGCTCCAGGATGGGGTTGGAGATGCGGGGTTTGGGGTACAGGAGTGGGCTTAGGGTTGGGGGGGGCTCAGGGCTGGGGCAGGGAGTTGGGGCTCGGGCTTACCTTGAGCAGCTCCTGGTCAGCAGCACAATGGGGCTAAGGCAGATTCCCTGCCTGTCCTACCTACATGCTGCACCCCAGAAGTGGCCAGTAGCAGGTCCAGCTCCTAGGTTGGGCAGGGGGAGCAGGAGGCTCCGTGTGCTGCTTTCACCTGCAGGCATCGTCCCTGCCCCCCACAGCTCCTATTGGCTGTGATGCCTGGCCAATGGGAGTGTGGAGCCAGTGCTTGGGGTGGGGCAGCGTGCAAACCCCGGGGCACCCCGACCTAGGAGCTGGACCTGCTGACCACTTCTAGGGCATGGCGTCATGGAGCAGACATTTAATAGCCCAGTCGGCGGTGCTAACTGGAACTGCCAGGGTCCCTTTTTGACTGGACGTCCATTCGAGAACCGGACACCTGGCAACTCTATACTCTACCCCAACCTAATCCTTCTCCCCAGGCTCAACACCTGCTAAAAGGTGAGGTGCTTCAGGGAAAATGTAGTTATATGTGATCAGCCAATGGATAACAGCCCCAATTCAAGAAAGTGTGTTGCCATAGGGTGGGCTGGCCCTTTAAGAGTAGTTGGCCTCATCTCCACCTTTGCCTAATTATCTGCCTCCCAGATGATGAGTTTAGGCTGGTAGCTGGGTCAGGTAATCAGACATCAAGTGAGGGTAGCTGGGGGTGGGGCTTCCCATAAGAGGGAGCTAGAGAATGCATAGAGGAGGCCTCACAGAGAGATATGGGGCCTGATACAAGGGTAAGGAGATTTGCAGAGGTATCCAGAAGGGATTCTGCATTAGAGTGAGGGGTGAAAGTAGGCCAGTACGGCGTACCAGTAAGAAGTGGCCACCAATACTGGCCTGTACACAACCAACGTTAAAGTGCTACCACGGTAGTGATTTAAGGAC
The DNA here is from genome assembly GCF_003597395.2 of Chelonoidis abingdonii. NCBI lineage: Eukaryota > Metazoa > Chordata > Testudines > Testudinidae > Chelonoidis > Chelonoidis abingdonii. Next base: position 353,575,056 of record NC_133769.1, read on the forward strand.
CCTTCCAGGCTGCCAACAGGGAGGTGGCAAAAGGGGTAGCAGCTGGAGCCCTGGGCCCTTTAAATTGCCACTGGAGCCCTGGGTGGCATGGGCCAGGCAGCATGGATAGGCTGGCTGAGGGAGGCTGACACCCAGCCCGTCCCTTCTGCCTGAGGCCCTGCCTCTTCTGCCCAAGGCCCCGCCACCCCCCGAGGGCCCAGAGCTGGGCGCCTGCACAGGTAAGTGCTTAATGTTACTTTCACCCCAGTTAGAGTGGACTGGGAAAGAAGCTCTCTCACAACCAGCCGTGGGAAAGTCAGTGAGGGGAAGGAGCCAAAACCTTAAGAGGCAATGAGGAGTTTCTGAGGGACATAATAGACTCTGAGCATAGGAAGGATATAATGGACTGGTGAACCTAGAGAAGAAGCCTGGGAGAGTCTAGCTTTGAGTTAAACTGTTATTTTGTGGTAATAAACCAGAGCCCCTAAAGGGGAGTGTTGATTACCATACATATATTATGCTGTTAACACTACTCGCAATACATATTCGAAGCATTTAAGCACACATGTTTATTAAGCATTAGTATAGCAATTATATAGGCCTGTACCTTTGTTATAATGCTGTACTGTTGTGCTAAGTATTCCATAACACCTTGCACTAGCTGAAGTAAGCCTTGGATTGAATAGACAGGAAAACTCTCAGTATCAGGACACATGATTATTTTCTCATGGGGACAGAAAAGGGGTTACACACAGACCTAGTGGTGTTTTCACATCCCTTAGTACCTAGAATGAATACACCCAGAACAAGGATAAGGCTGCATCATGACCTGGAATGCATGAGTTCAGAACAAAAGACAAAGGGATATGCCATGATACCAGAAACAAACAAGTTAAAAAGCTGATTAATTTAATCCAGTTTCAGGTGATATATATAGTACCTTGTAGTGGTAAACAAATAGGGTATAAGAAAATGGCTTTGGGGAGGTAACTTTGGGGAGCACATGTTCTGCATAAGGTGAATGTAACGTTGCTGCAATTTATGAACAGGAGAGTTCTTCAGAAGCCCCAGTTGTGGAGCTTTGGTATCATGTTCTGAGCATGAACCAATAACACAATAGTGTCAGTCAAGGGCCACAGTGTAATTTTGGGAGGGCTACATGTTTGACATGCCTGAGTTAAAGTATAATTTTAAAAAGTTGATTTTTAAACATTTCCGCAAGTATATATCAAATAATTACTGGAGGTTTGTCATGTTTGGTGCCATTGTGTGTGTGAGAGAAAGGGCTTTTGAATGATACCCAACCCAACCCATTACCAACCTTGTATTATCAAAATCTCCACCAGCTGGAGGACCTGGAATGTGGAGCCTGGGGTCCAGCAAGTCCCCCTGACACGTTGCAGAGAGTGACACCATTGACATTTATGATTCTGTAGATTTTTACAAATCAGAGGACACCTCCGTTACCTTTCTATCAATAATTTGTTCACAGAATTACACATGCTGCCAGACTGCTAGTTTGTTCAGGTATGGCAGTCAACAGCTTCCCCCTAGCTGGGTGTGCATACCCCTTTTTAACAATGGCTTCTAACATCTCTTTCTGTGTTCTCCATTTTTTGCTGGGCACTTCCCATTGCTTCAACCTCTCCTCCCTGTAGACAATCTGGGTAGAAACCAATTTCCCTTAACTTGGCCAATCTCTTTAACTTATTCATTGTTCTACAGGGCAGTCTCATTCAAAGTTAACTAATCTTTTGATTGTTCTGTAGCAGCTTTCAAAGAGACGTATGATATGTGATATGGTCTTTATCAGCAAATGGATGATTCTCTAGACACTAAGGGTTAGGGTTATACACAGAGTTCATAAAACCAATCAGAATTCATAAATTGTATATAGGGAAAGTCCTTGAACTGTCGCACCATATTTGTGTGCTTTACTAAAGCAGGACCAAAATTTGCACATGACATCATGTTCTGGGAGGTGTATTCCCCACACTCATGCAGAAATTTGAACTGCAAAAAGAAAGAGAGAGAGAGAGAGAGAATATAACAGTCATACATTTAAAGATGAACGAATAGCCAGGGTGCAGGAAGAATCAACAGTAGCCAAAATTTACTTTGGCTTGCCAGAAATTAGGAATTGGGTTCTTTTGAATTTACTGTATCTAGAATTGCACCCTCTTGTGGCTGTTAAAAAGAATGAATGGAAATTCCAGTGTGATTTTTTTTTTCTGACTTTGTTATTGCAAAACTACATTTCTCAAACCATGCCAAAGGCACCAGTCTACATTTTAAATTCATGACAAGTCTGAAGTTTTAAACAGAAGCCAAAAAGTGTGTCTGAAAAAACTAAAATAAAAACGCAACCTTTTTAAGGATGACATTCCAGAATCTTGGAAACAGCCAAAGAGAATTTCACCATACTTTCTATGCAGAATTGAACTTTGGGCTAAGAATAGAAATAGAAATAGGAGAAATTTGAGTGCAAGGTCTGCAATTCTGTGCAGCAGGAAGTAAAGTGATGAGATGAGAACATGTTCTCAGCCATATAATCGTGGTGTTAACGCTGAATTTAATAAGCAAAAGAAGATCAATTTTTTAGTATTTTTCAGAGCATTGAAATATTTTAGGAAATTCACTGGTAAAAATCCAATTATCAGATTGTCCATGTGGACTTACATGGCAGCATTATAAAAATAAAGGCACACAGATCTGAACATGTTAGAGTTGACGTTGTTTTCGTATAATAAGGAAGCAGTGTGATAGAGGGTTTTGACAAGAATACAATGTAAGATAGTTGTTAACAGGTGCCTTCTTCTGAAGTATGTGCTAGTTTTTCAGCATCTTGAAACTCTGACTGTAAAAGATGAACTTTCATACCAAGGGACACTTGGACAAAGTTATACTGATGCAAACATTAATTTGGTCAGTGTTTTTGTTTCCTTTATTATTAATGAAGAAATCTGTATATGAATAAAGCTCTCTCCACCTCACACTAATGTCCCCTTCTGCAACAGCCCCCAGAGGAGAGGGCAGAAGGGGCAGTTTGCCCTAAGCCCTCTCTTTGAATGGGCCCCCAAACCAAGTGGCATTGTGACTTGGAACACATGGTTGCAAAGTCATTCATGTTTGGACAGGCCACCCCTCCATCATGACCAAACAGTGGGACCCTATGTACCAAGTTGCAATGCCCACAGCAGGCAGCCAGGCTCAGGCCCAGCACAAATCATCACTGTGGGGTGAGTACAAGGCTGGCTTGCTCGCTCTCCAAACCCTCTCTCCCTCCTTCTTGCTGTCTCCCCTCAGTGTTTTTCACACTTGTTTTTTTTGAGGGATTGGGGGCCTCAGTTTTCAGATTTTGCCCCAGGTTTCCAAAAACCCTCTGTGAAGCCCTTTACTTTAACCCTGTAGTAAAGATGTAGGGACAAATTCTGCTACATGCAGTAAAAGCTCTGTGCTTTATATATGCAGTAAAGGCAGAGGGGCAAGTTCATGCATCTCCGAGTGACTTTACTTGGAGTCGTGTGTCCATAACAAAGTGTAGAATTTGGTGGACACCAGTCTGTTACTGAAATAATTCTGATGTCAAAGGACCCAGAACAACTTTATTTCAGGAGTGAGTCGAGGAGAAGGTACTATACAGCAGGTTGGCAAAATTTCAGCTGTAGTTTAAACACGTGGTAATTAACCCGTATGATAGGAAAAGTTATTAGATCTGTTTTCCTTTCATCTGCTTCTATCTTTTCAATTAGGTTTAGTTGATGGTATTCCTCTGTATCAAAGCCCCGCTTGAAAGGATTGTCTGCAACCAGTTGAAAAAATGCACAATTGTCCTTTAATGCTTCTGATGGTTACATAATCTGAAATCATTTAAATTAACTAGTTTGAACTGTCGTTGTATATGTAAAAATCATCTGATTCAGCTTGTTTCATTATCACAGAGTCACAGAAATTAGAGATGGAAATTACTTCTTAGAAATTATACCTGTTTCAAATTATTTCCTTCCCAGTGCGATTGTGTGCTTTTTTCTAAATTAAATATTATCTTATTTCCAATGTCTCTAGAACCCTTCTTGTTATGTGCTAGTTTCACAGCAACTCCCACTTATTAATTTAATTAATATACATTAAACTCCTTTTCCAGATAATTAACAAAGGGGTTTAATAAGACTGAATCTAATGCCAGTCCAGCCACCCACCACCACCTTTTCCAGCCCCAATCTGGTACACTGTCATTTATCATGATCATAAATTTGTGATCCATTAGCCAGTTTGAATTTTATGTAATACTGCTCACTTAAAAGCCCCTTTAAATTAATTTTGAAGGAAAGTTTCCATGACACACTGAATCAAGCAGTTTACTAAAACCCAAATTGCATCCTGTTTGACTAAAATTGATTTAACAGAGCTTCACTGAGAAACATAAGTTCATGCTTCTCCATGTTTATAATGTTACTATTAAAGACTATGTTATTTCCTATGAAACAGAAAAGAAATATTAAAAAGAAATGAAAAAGAATGTATTGGAACGTGTCAGGCTGTAGTAGTTATAGCCTGTATTCCAGCTCTAATCAGAGACTGAAATGGCGGTTGGAAAAGATAGAGGTGAATGGAGAGGGAGAGAAAATAAGAGAGAAAATGAAAACCCTCAATCAGTAATAATAAAATGTATCAAATAGCAAAACAATGACTGCTCATAAAACCCTCACATCAGTATCACAGCACTACCACTCCAAAGGTACAATAAACCTGAAATTGTTTCCCCCTTTAAAATCACCTCTACTCCAGCCAACACCAAGACAGCTGCCAAGAAGAGAGAAAAACAGCATTTTTATATGACAACATAAAGAATATTTTATAGAAAGACAGAAGTGGGAGAGCACAGGCAGTAAGCTAGGCAGAGAGATGATTTTGTCCATGACTGTAGTATGTGATTACCTTCCAAGAGAGAATTTCTTAAATCCCAATAGGCCAGTTATCTAAATTTTCCTCCTCATATGCTCTTAGGTACTTTAAGCTGTTATTAAAAATAAAATCCTTCTCTTTGCCCTCTCTTCCTCCTCTCTCACATCTTTTTTGTCTCCATTCCTTCCTCCTGCTCTTCCTTCTCTCTTCTTTGTTGTTTATATTTGCAAATGTGGGAACATTACACTGTGGAAGTGAGTTTTAATCTTTAGGCTTGTGCCCATTTGTGTCTGCTCAACTAATTAGTTCCAAACTGTTGGCCTGATGCCAAAATAGTCCTGTCTCCCACTGTAAACTTCACCTTTGAGGTTGACAACTTTGTAGTTGTTACAGCACTTCGCTGTCAAGAATGGTCTGTGTCAATGATAGAGACACCCACTGAGGTATCTTGGAGGTACCACGGAGGGCACTGAATATTAATATCCAGACCTTGAATCTGACTGGGTATTCTGTGGGGATTCAGAGTAATGTGCATGAGCACCATGCTGAAGTCCTCTGGGCAGCTAGGTGTTGTTGAGGAGGTGAGGTAGAATGATCACATCTGGATACACTGAGTTGCAATAGTCCAGACTGGAAGTCACAAAGAGCTGGATCATTCCACCCAAGTGTGTCTGATAATATGGGGCACATTATTCTGGTTAGCTATAGATGAACAGTAGATCACCTTATGGAGCGGGGGAGGGGAGGGAAGAGATGATGGGCACCAATCCATGTGTCCAGCAGCAGGAAGGACTCCTGAAGGAGTCCTTGGGTGTAGACTATTTTGACAGTCTGTGTCTAGACCCCTTCAATGGATAGCAAGCTGATGGAAGTTGCTAAGGATAGGTCTATGGTACTGGCTTACGTTGCTCAGGGGTGTGAAAGTCCTTCCCCTCAGTTTTGCGCTGTACACTCTGGCACTGTGTCAGTGGGAGATGCTCTCCTTCTGCCATAGTTTACCCTTCTTGCTGAGGTGGAGTAATTATGTCTTCACCAGATAGGCTGCAGCTGCGCTGATATAGCATTGTACTGTAGACTTGCCCTAAGTTTTCCAAGTGTTTCCCTTTTTCCACCAAAATCACTTCCATCTTGTGTTACGAGCTCTCTCGTCTCCACTCAGGAGGATAGGCTGCAGTGGCAGGATAGCAGAGCACAGGATGTGGGTTAGAAAAAGAATTACTGTTATAACCCTGTCTGCTCCAAGCAAGGAGGGGATTGTTTCAACATCAGGGAAGCACAGGAAAGCCAACTAATGGGAGAGCTTGCCCTTTCTGGGCATCCTTTCCCAGGTAGCAAGTGACTGGTCCTGGTATCAGGGCAATAGCAAGAGAATACAGCATGATTTTATCTTTATAAATCCTTTCCACTTATTTCTCATGGTTCTGTTATCTCCTAGAGATTTACAAACATTCTCTGAATATTTGTTCCATTACTTTAGTATGGATTGCAGTAAAACTTTCTGGATAGTAATTCCCAGGTGTCCAGTATTTTGTGTGAATATCTGTGTTAAGTTTGCTCCCCCCTATCTTTTTCTTGCATTATGGGCATTCCTTGTGAAACTGATAGCTAAGGAAAGAGAAAGATTTTCAAATAACTTTATTATTTTTCAGATCAGAATAAACTTGTCCAATAAGCAAAATTGAAACTCAATTTTTAAAAGGAACAGATGGCTATTATAAGACATTGAAGAAATAAAATCTTGCATGGTGGTTTGTGTCAGTACCTCTAACAATGCTTTTATAGGGTATATTACAATTTATTGACTAATTACTTATTTTAATTGGTTGTGTTCAGTTATTACAGATATTGAATGCTTTTATATAGAAATACAATAACAAAGTTCCTACAGATAACATAAAGTGATCACATTGTAGGGTTTGTGATTGTACTACTTTATCGTATTACAGGAATTTCTGACTAGAGATACAGTATGTGAGTTCAGTAAAACAGATGCTTTGCTCAAAGTTTTTTACTTCCCATTTCCACTGTTCTGTTCCTTGAAAAGACTAGTCCTAGACTAATATGCTCGTCATACAATTCTATCTTTGGGCTGCTTCCTTGGCCCTCAAAGATCAGAGAAGCAAAGGCGAAAACAGAAAGACTAAGGGTTAAAATGTCCAAGACCTATTTTCAAAAGTGACCTAGGCACTTAAGTTTCATTGAAAGTCAGTGGGGCTTAGGCTGCTAGGCCTGGATGCACAAAAGGACTGTGGCATTCAAGTCCATGTTTTAGGCACCCAAGTCCCAGTTCCAGGCTACTGTGATGCACAAAACTCCTGCTGAGCATTGTAGGCATCTAAACTCAGTGCCTAAATTTTCAGAGTAAAAGTTCTTTTAGCACCTCAGTTTTTGCCACTGGGTGTGCATAGTGCTGCCTCACTCTAGGTATCTGGACACCCACCTCCCACCTAAGACCCAGACTTATTCACAAACCAGGGGAAGACAGGCATTCATCTGCTGAAGTCACAAGTGGGGCCTGATCCAGTAGGGATGTTCAGAGGCCGCCTACCAGATTGGGCTCCTATCAGACTCCAGGGGGCAGCAGTGATTGTCTTACAACTGTTAGCCAAGTGATTAGAGCACTCACCTGGGAGGTAGGAGACCCTGCTTCACTTCCCCCCTCTGCCTGAGGGGCTGAACGGATTGAACAAGTGGCTCCCTCCCCCACCCCCTCCGTTAGGCTGGTCCACTAGCTACTGAACTATGGGATAGTCTGATGTGGGGTTTTCTCAATCTCTCCTGTTGAAGCTGTGGCTAAATAATGAAAGAGTGATTGGAGTAGGGGGAATGGGCCCAGGGTCTCCCTCCTCCCACGTGAGTGCGCTAACCACTGGACTGTGGAGCTGTTCTCACACTCTGTGTTTGTGTCGCTCCTTCTCTCTCTGTCCCAGCGTCTGTTCCACTCTGTTCAAATAGTCATTGGCCAGACGAAGAGCATGAGAATGACTCTGTAGTCCAGCGGGTAGAGCATAAACCTGAGAACTGAAGCTGACTCTCCCACATTCCAGGTTAGGCCTCTAACCACTGGGCTAAAAATTGTAAGGTGGGCACCACCAACATTTCTCCTCCTCCTCAGTTTCATACTAAAATGGTACAGGTGCCTAACTCCAGGAGAGGGTTCATAGCTGAGAATCACAAGCAGAGACAGGCACCTTGTGTGAGGCTTAGCATCTGCCATTGGTTAGCTTAGGCGCTCCCCGCCCCCACCTAGCATGCTGGATTTTGTGAAATGTAATCTAAGGTGCCTTTTTCTCCCCATTCATTGTATAGGGAGCCTAGGCACCTAACTCAGGCTTTGTGAATCATAATAATTTTCTAGGCACTTTAATGTTAGGGGCTGTGACACTAGCACTATAATGCCTAACTCCTTTTGTGCATCCAGCCCCCAAGTGCTTAAGTCACTTTTGAAAATAGGATGTAGGTTCCTAGGTCACATTTGCATTTTTGAAAATTGTATTCAGCCTAATCTAACCCTGTCCTGGAAACAAAGGTTGTGCTGGTACTTGATAGATTGTGCTTCAGAATAAATGGATAATCAAAAATGAAACAAGGTGGGGATAAATTAGCTCGGTTCTCCTTTTTGTCTACAAAAAGTAAATGTTGTACTTTGTACCTAGTATCAGTCTGTGACTGCTCATAATTGTTAGAAGAGGCCCTCCTTTTCAGAGAAGTCTCAACTTGGCCACTAATCTTGCACCTCCAACATGCATTTTATAACACATGGACATCTAACTACATGATTTGTTGATGCAGTCTGGTAGTTAGACATCTAAGTGATATTGGAGGAGCCATCACACCCTGCTTTTTTTCACTGGTCTCTCCTCAAGTAGCCCAAATCTGACATATGGAAGCAGAGGAAGGAGTTCTTGAAGATACTTTGAACCAATTGTGAGTTGAGATACTGCATCAATGTCACCCACTTTAGCACAGGTGTGATTTAATAGTTTCAAAGCAGCCCACTGACATCTCCAAAGCAATGTGTAAATTCCTATATGTCAGGACTGAGGGGCTATGATAATGGTACCAGAGCAACATACATTGATGTGTCAGGGCTAATTCCCACCATGGTGTTCTCCTTGCCCTTGGATGTACCAAATGTGCTGTTTTCATCTGCAGTGTATGAATTCATAGGTCATATAAAATTATTTGGCATTTGTGGTGTGGACTAATGTACATCTAAGCAGTTAATGTTTAGCTGCTTTAACTATATTGATGCATTCTCCAACTCTGACTTCTTAGTTGCCTGAGGAAGGTGAGGAATAAGAGTAACTAGAAGTCTGAACTCTGGAGGACACTGAGAAGTCAAAGATTCCCTACACATCTCCTAGGACTCTATGGACTAAGACAACTGACTCACCCCCAAAAGATGGTTCCCACTCTGGAAAGGATACTAGGCAAGCCTCTTTACCCTAAAGATCACCACCAACTCCAGCACTGATATTATGGAGTTTCTTGAAATGATGCCCAATGTGGAACTAGTGTTTTTTGATCTTCCAGCTAATCTCAATCACATGGTTGTACCATTATTCCACTCTGGCAGCACTGCAGCAAAGATTACTATTGCCTGTTTTACCCAGTCTCCTGAACAAGGACCTGCTGGTTAAGGCTACAATGTCTAAAATTTGGTGTTCCAGTATTGAGATTATCTGACAAGAGAGTGCATCAGTCATCTATGGTTGCTACATGCATATCTAATTACCAGTCCTCCTTGGGCAACTATCAGTGAGAAGGCACAGGAAACTGCAGGGAAGGTTTGTCAGTTGGCATTCTTGAGGGCAAAAAACTTAAAATCTTATTAATCAGAGTCCAGAGATGTTTCAGCAAAAAGGAAAACTTAGCTTTTGTTTTCTGCGGTGTAGCAGAGACAGCAGCTGCTTCTGCACTGGATATTCATAGCTATCCATTGGGAAAGACATCCCTGAAGAAACAAACTTAGATGTGCTTCAGGGAGGCCCATTGCATCTAGCAGAATTGTAAGTTCCAAATAATCAGTCTTCAGAGCCCTACATCCTTCCTAAAAAACAGGAAAAAGCATAGATCTTGGGGAGGAAATCCCAGTAAGACTGAGATTTTCAAAGCTGAACTCCCCCATTCATTTCAAAAGTGATTAATGGCTAAATCCCCTAGTCATTTTTGAAAATGTTAACCTTGATCACACAGCCTGTTAAGTAGTTTCCAACCCAAAGGATCTTCCTATGAAGTTAGATTACTCCAATAGTCTTTAATCTTTTCAGACATGTCTCCTTAGCATTGCTCCAAAGTCCAATTCTGGGAAAGCTCAGCAAATTTCCCCCTCCAGCAGTCACTCGAATATTGCAATATCAGGAAGACGGGGCTGGAATTCCTGTGTCTTACAGAAAAACAAAATAAAACAAAAGAACCATTAAAACTACATCACCATAAAGAGTGAATGGATTTTATTCCAAGTACTTTCTGGTGTGTTAGATCACCACAACTAGGAGACTACAGCTCATGTGGATCTCACATTATTTGGCTCAAGAAAAGTTGCATATAATAGGCCTGATTCTAATCTTCCTTACAACAGCATAACTCCACCACAGTCAGAGGATTTTCTCCTGAATAACACTAAGTGAAAGTAGAACTAGGTTCACTGGCCCAGATCCTCAGAGGTGCTTAGGTATCTGTCACGGGGTCACTTGCCACGCTGGCACCTCCTGCTGGGCATTTCAGGATTTATCTCAGTCCCAGCAGGTGCACCCTCAGGTGGTGGTGGCTCTCCCATCCTCACCTCTGCCTGCAGACCCGTTTTGCCTCCTTTGTATCGGCATCTGCTTCGTGGCTCAGCACTCCGGCCATGTCACCAGCCAGTTTCTCCCTCTTAAGGGGAACTCCTCCAGCAAGAATCCAGCCACTCCTTGCAGTAGCTTGACAGTCCTCAGCAGGGCCACTCCTTCAGTGGCTAGTGCGGGGGAAGGGCCAGGCCCGCCCACTACTCTGGGCCCCAGCCCTGGGACCCTGCAAACAGCAGCTTTCTGCTGCCTCTTCCTTCCAGCCCACTGTCTGTATTCCCTGGGCCACTTTCCCAGGCCAGTGCCCTGCAGCCTGAGATCCTTCTGATCCTGCCTCTGGTTCTGCCTCCAGCTCCTTTGCCCTCTTCCCAGGGCCTTGAACCTGTAAGTCCTGGCAGCCTGTCAGGAGCTTTCCCTAGCTCCCCCTCTCCCTACTAACACTTGCTCTTCCCCAGGTGCTGGTCTCTCTGTAGCCCTCTAGGAAGCCAGTCTTCTCCCTAGGGCTTCCTGCAGCAGACTACTCACTTTTCTGGGCTGCAGCTTCCTTTTATATGGGCCGGCTGGGCCCTGACTGGCTGATCCAGTTGCCGCCCTAATTGTCTGAAACCGCTACCCCAACGGGCTGTTTCCCCTGCAGCCACTCCTTTGGCTGCCTGCTGCTCAGCCTCCCTAAGCTGGTTTTAACTCTCTCAGGGTCAGTGCGGGGTAGGCGCCCCGTCACAGTGCTTAAAGCCCAATGGGAGTTAGAGACCTAAGTTCCCTTGAGGATCTAGGCCTCTGTCTCTAGGATCATTTTCCTTTCTCAAGTAGGAACTATAGAAGGGAGTCAAAGTCTCAGGCAGGATGTGTCTCACGTTTCTGGTAGGGAAACAGGCCTTTTGAAGGTATGTTGGTGCTGTGCGCTTTTACCACATATTTAGCATTGTCACAGCATATTTACACAGAGTGCGGGGATGGGGATTCACGTTCTACTACCTCGGTGCTGTCCAACCTGTGAGAAAAGAAGGGGACATGTTCTGTGGTGAGGGAATCCCCTGGAAGAGACTCGTGGATATTTTCTGATCCCTGTGCGCCACCTGAGCACTATGAAAGGAATGAAACAAGATGGAGAAACTGCCCCTAAAGTATAGATTGTGGACCCTTGACTTTTTTGTAATACGTTGGGATAGCAGGCTGAAAAGGTTATGTACGTACTACTGGCCTACTTGTGTGATATGTTAAAATGAATTGGTTCCTGGATTTAAACTGTGTGCTTTATTTTAGCAAGTTTTTCTGTGCTAATATCATCATGAGTTGAGCCAAGCATCAGCCAGCTTTTAGGTAAATTTAGAAAAGAAATATTATGAAACTATGCCAGTGCAATCTGTTTAGAAAAGGCTCGTGGGTCTTGCTTTTCATATATTTTCTACAATGCTGTCAGAGAGTTAAGTAGTTGCCATCTAGTGGTAGAAAAGTAAAATTTAACAATAAAAACCTCTATACCAGGGACAGGCAACCTATGGCACGGGTGCCGAAGGCGGCACACGAGCTGATTTTCAGTGGCCCTCACGCTGCCTGGGTCCTGGCCACTGGTCCGGGGGACTCTGCATTTTATTTAATTTTAAATGAAACTTCTTAAACATTTTAAAAAACTTATTTACTTTACATACAACAAAAGTTTCTTTATATATTATAGACTTATAGAAAGAGACCTTCTAAAAACTTTAAAATGTATTACTGCACACAAAACCTTAAATTAGAGTGAATGAATGAAGACTTGGCACACCACTTCTGAAAGGTTGCCGACCCCTGCTCTATACCTTTTATCTGCTGTTGCTGCTGCTGATCCAGTCACAGGGAAGCTAATGCTGTAAAATAGCATAACAAAGTAACATTATTATTTAATGCTTGGCCTGGAATTTGAAGTGTAAACTGCATGGGACTTTTATCTAGGAATAGTATATAGTTGGTATTGTACTCTGAAACATTAAATGTGCATGTATATTCAATTTGTGTGATTTGAATACATTATAAGAGGCTTTTATTATAAATAAATGGACACATCTTTTTGACTCTTTCATAGGTGCCAAGAAAGTATCTAGTCTGACCTTCTGTATAACACAGGGCATAGAACTTCCTCACAATGATTCCTGTTGAACGAGAGCATGTCTTTTAAAAAAAATTCATTCCTGATTTTAAAATTGCCAGTGATGGAGAATCCACCACAAAGTTTGGTAAATTGTTCCAATGGTTAATTACCCTCTCTGTGAAAAATGTATGCCACATTTCCAGTCTGAATTTGTCTAGCTTCAACTTCCAGCCATTGGATCTTGTTATACTTTTCTCTGCTAGATTGAAGAGACTATTATCAAATATTTGTTCCCCACGTATATATTTATAAACTTTGATCAAGTCACACTGTAATCTTCTCTTTGTTAAACTAAATAGATGGAGCTCCTTGAGTCTATCACTATAAGGCATGTTTTCTAATCCTCCAGTCATTCTCGTAGCTCTTTTCTGACACCTCTTCAATTTATTGACATCCTTCTTGAATCGTGGACACTAGAACTGGACACACTATTCCAGCAGCAGTGGCACCAGTGCCAAATACAGAGGTAAAATTACCTCTCTCCTCCTACCTGAAATTCTTATCCAACCATCGAAGGATAATATTATCCCTTTTGGCCACAGAGTCGCACTGGAAGCCTTTGTTCAGCTGATTATCCATCATGACCGCCAAATCTTTTTTAGAGTCACTGCTTCCCAAGGTACGGTCCCCCATCTTGTAAGTATGGCCTACATTCTTTGTTCCTAGATATATACACTTACATTTAGCCATATTAAAAGCCATATGGTTTGCTTGCACCCAATTTACCAAGTGATCCAGATAACTTGGTCCTCTTTATTATTTACCACCGCTCCTAATTTTGGTATCATCCGCAAACTTTATCAGTAATGATTTTATGTTTTCTTTCAGGTCATTGATAAAGATATTAAATAACATAGGGCCAAAACCCAATCCTTCCAGGACTCCACCAGCAACACACCTACTCAATGGTGATTCCCTGTTTATAATTCTATTTTGAGACCTATCAGTTTTTAATCTCTTTTATGTGTACCATGTTAATTTTGTATTCTATAGTTTCTTAGTCAAACTGTCATGTGGTACCAAGTCAAAAGCCTTCTAGAGGTCTAAATATATTATATCAACACCATTACCTTTATCAATCAAACTTGTAATCTCACCCAAAAACAATGTATCTAGTTAGTTTGACAGGATCTACTTTCTGTAAACCCATGTTGACTGGCATTGATTATATATATATATTATCCTCCTTTATTTCTTTATTAATCACGCCTTACCTACAAGAATTTTACACTTGATTTAAGAATGTTTGCTGTAGCTATAGAGAGATTAATATCCCTTTAAATAGATTGTGAGTACCTTGCATTCACTAGCTGTTTAAAGGGATACTACCCTGTTCCCATACACCTTCGTGTGTCAATGATTTCTGCACCTTTGGATTCACCGTTACAGGGCTGATTGGTTATACTCTGACCTCCTTTATTGCCTATACCAGTTGTAATGCCAGTGATGTGCTTCTTTCAACGCTTGCTCTAAAACCACAGTTCACACTCTGTAAAGATCTAACTTTCCCCTTTCCTGGAGTTTGGCTTTATTAACACAGAAAAGAAACAGTAAAATAATGGAGCAGTATAAACTTTCCCCCCTAGGCTTGGCTTTCCTAAAGTTCCTCCCTGAGGAGTGCTGCATCCACACACTAGCTATATCCTGTCTCTCATCCGGTGAGGTTATGAGTCACCTGTCTCACTCAGGATATTTCAGGAAAACACTGCTAGTCTGTTACACTCCTCTTTTTGATTTTTCTCCCTGCTTTCTCCACCTTCACAGCCAGAAGCCTATCCCTGCTCCAGGAAGTGTAGGTAAAGCAGTACCTGCTGTTACCCAATGTTTTTCTTTGATGGAAATTAAAGAGGGAGAAAAAGGCAGAAACTATTCATATTTTGCCCCGCCTATAGGGCCCAAATTGGCTGGAAACGTGGGCTGAGATTACTCTCTCTCCAAGGTGAAACCAGTGGCATTTCCCGTCTTCTGGTCACTTGGCTAGAAGTGAAGGTGAAAACCAAACCAGACTGAACATCAAAAAAGAGCATCTATTCCAATGGATACTTGATAGCCACAGTATGGATAGCTGCAAGAAGCCATATTCTCCTAGTTGTTGCTTGAGTTTGTGTGACTAGTTTCCAATATATTTGCCCATTCTGGAGTGTTACGTGCCTTGTGATTCAGCATGCTTACACACACTATTGACAGGAGGTCTTTATGGGAACAGCCAAATGGTAGTGACATGTCCACCAAGATGACACTGATATTACCCCTCTCCCTACTCCTTTTTTGTAAGTCTAATTTGTTACCTGCTATCATCTCTAGGTCTCCGTTAGGATCAATAGTTCTCAGGTTTCTCCCTCTCATTGACTATAGGTGTGTTTGATTTTTTTTCCTGAGGTATTAGCTTTCATATTTCCAAGGTGAATGCCTATTGTTTGCAGTCTAAGTCAATTTGTGTTACTTTTCTGTTCTAACTTGTGTTTGCATTTAGGAGCGACTGTGAAAGTGTGCTGTTTACTCCCTCATCCAGGTTCATTAATTTAGGATGTTAAGTAAGACCAGTCCAAACACCTGCCTCCTGCAGCATACCACTAGACATCTCCACCCAACTGTATACCTTGCTGTTTATCATAACCCGTTGGTTACAATCTTTTAGCCAGTTTTCAGTTTAAATGATGACAATGTGGTCTGATGCTTAGAATACTTAGCACAGGAATCAGGAGACCTGAGTTCCATTCCCAACTCTGCTTGTGACCTTGAGCAAGTTACTTCACCTACCTGTGCTTCTGTTTTGTCTATTTGTGGGAGCACTGTCTAGCACAGGGGTGGCCAAACTTGCTGACCCTCTGAGCTGCAAACGGCAATCTCTAAAAGTTTGAGAGCCAGGGCATACCTGCCACAGCTTGGGGCTTCAGCCCCAGGGGAGGTTCCTGCCAAGGCTCAGGGCTAAAGCTGAAGTTCTCAGACCCAACAGGCGCACCCTGTGGGGCTGAAGCCCCGAGACCTCCATCCCCACTGGGCAGAAGCCTGAAGCAACACATGGTGGAGGCTGCTGAGGGTAAGAGTGGGGCATGCCGGGGAGCGTGACTCCAGCTATTGGGGGGCAAACCTTTAAATTGTGGGGCCCCCCCAGCAGGTACCAGTCATCTCTGGCAGGAGTCCCTCAACCCGCCACCCTGCCACAAGGCAGAAGCCCTGAACTCTCCCCCATCTGATAGGCAGAGAAGGGGAGAGAATGTGGGGGGATCTGTGAGCCGCACTTTAACTGCAAAAAAGGTCCATGCGGCTCATGAGACACAGTTTGACCACCCCTGGTCTAGTATTTGTAGAGCGTCTTGCACAATAGGGACCTCAGTTTCAGCTGGGAGCTCTAGGTGCTACAGTAATGCAGATAACAAGAACAATAGTAATAGTCCAACACTATTCTCTCTAAGCCTATTCAAACAATTGTTTCAATTCAAGTGCAGGTACTGAGGAGTTCTGTTTTTTTCTCACAGTATTTCATATTAAATACCCTTAGTTTACAAGTAAACCAGTGTAATTTCTAATATGTATTTTTTTTTCACCCCTGCAAACTCACTCTGGACCCTGAGTGTCAATCTGGGTTCTTCTCACAGATCATCAATAATTACAGAGGTTCCTCAGTGGCACTTATGCAAGCCCATTTCTTGCACATGTGAACTGAGTGGGAGTTGGTAACTATTTCTGATGATGCACAAGAAGGAATAGATTCCATCTCACTCCCTCTTAATCTTGTTGTCTCTGGAGGGCCAATGGGAATAAGATGGAGTGAAACATTATTTTTGTCCCTAAGGTGACCCGATATGACTCCAAATACACACAAAGGCCAGATTTGCTGAGTAAGTAGGTGCCACAAGTACATAGCCGCTTTTTAGAGTGGTTTCACCATTGACAATTTTGTGAGCTGTATAAATGTTCTAATGTCCAAGTATATCTACTTTGTTCCTCTTGTTCACTAAAGATTCAATTGCTCCTTTAAAGCATTACCCTGAATTGTGCCTCAGGAGGAGCATGGGGAGTTTTTCTTTCTCCCCAAACTGTCTGGTGTATGGTGGGAGTGCACCCTTACTATTCTCTTTCACAGGTGTAATATGCTACTTGGGACACCCAGAGCTGTGAGCCACAGTGTTACCTCTCTGCCTCAGCAAGAGTGAGCTTTGCTGGAGATTAGACTGTGTGTCAGATCCCAGCCACACCAGTCTGTCTTCCTCACCAGCAAACTCCTTAAGGCCCTCCCAACCCATACCTTACCTAGCAGGTAACAATCCGTGAACTCCAGTCTCCAAGCTCCTCAGAGATGTTCTTCTGGAATGCACAGCTCCCGTGACTGAACATTCACAGAAGATATTAAGTTTGCTGCTGTTTTAAAGAGTCAGTTCATTACAGCTTATTAACTTAACTGGGGTAAACACACCCTTCCTTGCAAACACCGCACTGAGTATATCGTAAAAATAAAACAAGTTTATTAACAACATGCCATAGGTTAAGTGATACCAAGTAGATGGAATAAAGATAGAAATAGGTACAAACAAACAAAAGTAAAAATATGTTTTCTAATGGCTGAGACCTAACTTAATAAGCTACAGTCTTTGGTGGAGGTAGTTTCCTTCCTTTCCCATCAATTTCTGGCTAACTTTTTGCCAGGATCCCCAATGAATCCAAGGCACAGGTTTTCCGTATCTCCTCAGGTAAAGGATACCTCTGTCTTTCCGTGTGTCTTTATTTTTCAAAGTCTGCTTTTGTTTCAAGGGTCAAATTGATCCCTGGAGGTTCAGTCTCCTGCCTCCTGTTGGAGGCAACTCTATCTGGATTAAGATGTCCCCTGGCATATGTTCTTATATAATGCTTCCTGCTGCAATTTTACAATGTAAATGTTTTCTTTCAGCAAATTCTGATGCAAATTAATATTTGAATTTGACTATACCTGGTTTGAGGTGTTGGCCTCTTCCCTTTATCTGGAGAAAGCCTGTTTATCAGCTGCCCCTGGTATGCCTGGTTTAAACACCTTGTAGTCACAGCCTTTAAAGCATAATATCAGCAAGTATCCATAATTCCATATACTTCATTGTCACATACATTCACAATGATATTATTGACAAATGTATTATTAGCTTTCAAATGAACCCCACAAGGCATATTTTACATAAATATCATTGTAATAGTGTGTAGGTGTGAATACAGGGTTGCCAAGGGTTACAAAGGGAAGCAGTAAATTCCCCTATTTGTGCTGGTCCTGTTCCATTGGCTAATGCTGAAGAGGGGAAAGGAAGCCATGGCCCCATCTTATCATATCTTCTTCCCCCCTTGGGGCCAAGTATGCACCTAGGGTGTACAGTAGCTGTAATCCCAGTGTACCAAAACTATATTGTGCTGGCCCTTATAAAAGGAGGCACATGAGAAAAGAAATCTTCTTGAACCCTCCTCCACAGCACTCTCGAGTAGGGACCGGTACAATACGACCTTAAATCTGTAATCTTATCATA
Source organism: Chelonoidis abingdonii (assembly GCF_003597395.2). Lineage (NCBI taxonomy): Eukaryota > Metazoa > Chordata > Testudines > Testudinidae > Chelonoidis > Chelonoidis abingdonii. The sequence continues at coordinate 353,593,343 of NC_133769.1, forward strand.
AAAGTAATCCATTTTTTCAGGCAGCAGTGAACTTCTATAAACCTTTGGTGTTTATTGCTCCCATTTCTGTTACCATCTTGATGCTTAGTGATATTTTCCTCTTAATTTTTGTTCCGCTCTTTCCTTGTGGATAGATGTTACATACTTCCACACATTTCCCTGAAGGCTTAGAAAGAGAAGCCCAAAAGGGACTTTAGATAGAGCAGTTACTTCATTTTCCTGAAAGGAAAGATTATCTGGTGTTTACTCTTCAAACTTTGTTTTAAGAACAGAGAGACGGTCCTATATCTTCCCTAAAAGGACTCAGAACATTCAGGGTGCTTGTCTAGTGTTTATTGGCCTTCAAAATGCATTGTAACTATAGCTCACTGTCCAAAGGAATCTGATACCTTCTAGGAGACAATTGCTGTTTGGTCTTGCTTTGATCTCCCATCGTTAAAATGATGGCAGTACCTTTGAGAAGAAATATAGGAGCAATTTGTAGTTGGATGAGTAGCTGATTGTAAGGAATTCTTTCCAATCACACACTGAATGGTCCGGGAGATAATGAACATGTCTGAGACTCATGGTTCAGCTGTGAAAATTCCAAAAAGCATCCTGCCCGCATCCTAGTTTCTTACCTACCTGAGGAGTGTTAATCACAAAGGGCCAGAGGAAGGGTCTTTTTATAGCAACAAAATCTTAACTTTTGTAACTTTCTATGGGTGAGCTGTTTCAGGAGCTGGATGATTCACAACTACCTAATTTATCATCATGCTATACCAGGGTTCGGCAACCTTTCAGAAGTGGTGTGCCAAGTCTTCATTTATTCACTCTAATGTAAGATTTTGCGTGCCAGTAATACATTTTAACATTTTTAGAAGGTCTCTTTCTATAAATCTATAATATATAACTAAACTATTGTTGTATGTAAAGTAAATAAGGTTTTTAAACTGTTTAAGAAGCTTCATTTACAATTTAATTAAAATGCAGAGCCTCCCGGACCAGTGGCCAGGACCCGGGCAGTGTGAGTGCCACTGCAAATCAGCTCATGTGCCGTGTTCAGCACGCGTGCCATAGGTTGCCTACCCCTGTGCTATACAATCCCTTCCAGTCTCTCCTTCTTCTGTGCCATTCAAGTTCCCATTATCCAAGCTTATTTCCCTTTTGCAGTACTAAGTATACTTAAAGCTTCTCTTTCAGAATGGATGGGTCTGAATCATCAGAAGTCACACTCCATCCAGTCTAGTAGAGCCAAAGCTGATAAATGTCTAAAATACTCCTGTTGCATTATTTTGTGTTAATAACCATTCACACTTTTCAGTAAACGGGTACATTATTTCATCTTCATTCCTTTAATACATGCCAAATCTTTATCACTGGAGAAACAATCTCAAGGGGGGTGTCCCAGCTGCAATAGACAGACTGGCACTAGCATTGATCCAACTAGCATAGTAAAAATAGTCCAAGCCCATCCAACGTCCTTGGTCTGAGCTCAGAGGGCTACCTTGAGCAATGGCCACACTGCTGTTTTTAATGTGCTAGCTAGAGGAAAGCTAACATGAGCCTGTCTGCCTGGGCTGGGAGGCATGCTTGCAACTGAAGTGTAACATACTCCAAAGGAGAAAATTGAAGACAGATGATTCTTTGTTTTGTTGTTTTTGAGTATTATACATGAGAATTCAGCAAAACACAGCCACTACTATTTATAATGGTAAAGACTTTTGCAAAATCCCCATATAACCATGAGGTTAGTCTTGGACAAAAAATGAGAAGAGTTTCACGTGACTGTGCAGCTATCAGGTTTATCTCAATAGACCAGTTAATGATCCTACAAGGTGCTGATCACCTCCCACTGAGATGAGTGCCCTCAACTTCTATTGATTGTAATGGAAGTTGAGGGCATTCATCTCCCTGATAGTACCTGGGCCTTAGACATTAATAGTACTGTGCAAAGACATTACTAAACAATATATAGAAAGTATTTCAAAACACTGCAAAAATGTAGCCACATTTTAAGACTCTTGTTACAGTCACATAGGACAGATGGAAGTGATATTAAAGTTTAAGATTACACATATTATACTAAAAAAATTCTTGTGCCAACTGTAACTTCTGAAGGAAAGTTTGTGGTGGATTCACAGAGACTAGGCTAAAAAATTGGCAAGCATTGCAAAAGCCTGTATCAAAAGAAAGAGACAGAATGATGATCTAAGAAAGGGCGTGCTCTGGAAATGTCAGAGAAATGGAAAAAATGTTTTACTGCTGCTTTAATAGAAGAGTGAAACAGAAGGTTAGATATAAAATACAAAATGAGGAGCAGGTATAATTGTGGAAGGAATAAGAAACACTAGGAACTATGACTGAGATTTTCAATGTGGTAAGAGTTTTGGAGGCACAATTTCCATTACAGTAAATTGTATCCACTTTCAGACCCTCTCCTACCACTAAAGCAATGTATCTCTTAGCGTAAACGAGAATCATGTTCACTATGTATAGTGACCATTGGCAAATATATTTATGGACACTTTCATTGGGTCATATCCATAGGCAGACAATCCAATTGTGTGATCTTAAGCTTCCATTCTCTTTTTATTGTCTGCTTGCCTACACAGAGATAGTGATAAAAAGACCAATTTTCCAACTTGACGGTCTAAAGCTGTGTCTACACTATGGAGACTCTAGTGGCATAGCTAACTTGTATATAACTATACCAGCATAGCTATCCCAGGATAACCTTATAGTGTAGATTCAGTCTACACTGAAGGAAGGGATTTTTCTGTCAGTATGGGAACAGCACCTCCCTGAAAAATGTTACCTATTTCAATGGAGGCATTTTGCCATCTACATTGATGCATCTGGTTTTTAACACCCGAACCAACATAGCTATTTTAACCTAATTTTTCAGAGCAGACCAAGCCTGAGATTAGATGATGACGCCTCTGATCCTGCAAACTCTCACAGACATTCATACTTACATTTAAACCAATAGTGCCATTGAAGTCAGTGAGCAGGCCCATTCTTAGTGCCTAAATTTAGGTACCCCAGTTTAAAAACCAAATCCTTAGTTGCCATTTTAATTAATTTACTCATCAACCAAAAAGCTTTCTTGATTTATACAGAGGTGGCCGATTTTTTGTTTTGCAGGGGATTAGTATCTTTGAAACATCCTTATAAACATGTTATATTGTAATACCAGTATTAGGCATACACCTTTAAACCTGCTAGTTCCACATCATGTAGGATTTCAAGACTCAATTGAAGTTAAAGCTTCCTACAAGTTGTGTGCTTATATGGAAGAACCAAAGAACTCACTTAAGTTGTATGAAATTCTGGGCCCAACTTCAAGAGTTCTGCGTTTCAGGATATAAAAAGCAATTACTGTAATTCAGTCCCCTTTTAGGACTACTAGCTTTGAGATTCCCTCAAGGCTCCAGTTCAACTGTGTAGCTAGTGAAGGATGCCTGGACTTTTTCCTGATGCTTCTAGCTGCTGCCCTATGTCCACTATGCTTGCTCTTTTCTTTGATGTTTAATGTTGGCAGCTGGCCAGTCTCTGGCTGGGCTGAAAAGCAGCAACAAGTGTTATCAACAGTCTAGCAAGCATCCCCCTTTTGACTGCTAGTTATGTGGGAGCGACTAGTACAGCTGGAGGGTGTGGGGGGTTGCTAGTGGGAGAGAATGGAGAGGGGAGTTAGGAGGCAAAGCTCTCAGAAGGTAGTAGGATCAGTATGGGGAAAAGAAGCTTTGTTGAGAATGTGGGAAAAAGAAGCAGTAGCTAGAGGGAGAAGGCAGGGCTAACAAGTGTCTCACCTCTCAGCAATAATCTAGGCTCTTTAACCTTGTCTTTCTAATTTATCTTTTAATTTAGCTCACAGATTCAATTCAGGGACCATTCCATCTCAAGGAGCTCTCAAAAATCCCTAACAAGTAGACTGAGTGGCACTGAAGATGGGTAATGGGATTTGGGCTTCTCTTTGGTCCAAACCTGGTCCACATCAGTAGTAACAAAGTCATGATTCACAATTACTATTTAACACAGTAGGTCTCAAACTAGTCCTTTGACCTCAGTGCTCTGTGGAGGGTCTTTGGTGAGTTGCCATCACAATGGTAGAGAGAATGTGCAATTGAAACCAGGGAGCTCCAACTGAACTTAAAAGTGTAAATAGCATGGTGCAGTAGGCTTTAGGTGGCAGGAGTGCCGCCAGCTTTTTTGGCGCCCTAGGCGGCAGAAGGTCCCGCCCCTGAAATACCATCCCTGCCAGAGGCGGCGGAAGCTCCCTCCCTGGAAATGCCACCAACGACCAGAGTGGCCGAAGATCCGACCACTGTGGTCGCCGCCCCGCAAATGTTAACGCCCTAGGCGGCCACCTAGGTTGCCTAATGGGTTGTGCCGGCCCTTTTAGGTAGTTGCTGCTAGCTGTAGCTCAGTCTGAGACATGGGCTGGAAGGGCATTTAACAGCATGTTTGACCAGCTAAACAAAAGACAACCCCCTCTCTATGCTGCTATTTGGGGTCGAGGCATGGGATACCAAGGAGGGGGAGTGGTTATAAAATCCTCCTCTCCCTTTCTAGTAGAGACGGTGTTAATAGTATTGCACTCAGAGCGTGATTCAGTATTATCCCCTACAGCTGGCCCTTATGAAAAACTGGCATATATGGAGTTTTAGGAGGTCGTCTTTTTTATTTTTAAATGCTATAATTTCTGAATGGTAGTTTTCCCATTTATTACAAGCTCCCACCACCAGGCAAGGTGCGGGCTCACTGCTGGGAAGTTGTGAGAGAAGATAGAATTGCATTGAATAAGAGGTTTTGGGTAGTGAAGGTTTTGGAGAATTTGTCTCAGATTTTACTATTCTCATCTGATGCAAAAAAGTCTCCTATTTTCCATTTGTGAGTGTGAACTCTCAACAGTGAAACTTTCTCTCCCCACCATCCTTACTAGTAGTGGAATTAGCATTAACATTCTCAACAAAGGAACTGATTCTACTCCCCCTGAAATTTTGCCTCCCTTGAGAGTTTTGCCATTGACTTCAATGATATCAGGATTGGACATAAAAGATTCACATTATCCATTTTTACTGCTGCTGTGATAAAAGCAGCAAGAGTACAACAAGTGTCCACGGCAGAGCTTCCATCCTAGCTGTGTTCCTGCCTTCTTTTATTTTGTTTAGTTCTTATTTATAGAGTGTTTTCCTTTAACCTCGGCCCACAAGTGTTCTTTATGTGACTTCTTTTATATTTCTATTTGGATTTAAATGTTAACCTTTCTGGCTTTTAAGTGTTTTCATTTTCCTGGTGGTAATCATTTTTCTTTCTCTCGGGGTCCATTGGTTTTTCCCATTGTATTCCTTGGTGTGAGCAAAAACAGAATAGGCTTCAGAAGGGTGTCAGTGACATCTCAGATTCCAGAAGTGAGCAGACAAAGGAGCCTTTTTGCAGTTTTGTCACCTTGATTATGAAATGAGAATGGCAGCTTTCTGCAGGCAGTGCACGCCAAGCAGGATTTCTCAGCTACACCTCCAAAGCAAATTTTAAAAGTTAGTAAAAATAATGCTGGTTTTGATACAATCAAAGGTAGTAGTTTTGGCAAATATTTAGGTTTGCACATGGTGCATTTTGAGATTATTTTTCTTCTTTAAATCCATGTGTTGTAGAATGATTTTGCAATCAGTTGACACTGCCACAAGTCCTAGAATTCACGGAAGAATTTGGCATTAGTCTTCTTGTGGAAACAGGAGGACTTGCTCTATAGAATTTCAATCCCATGTGTCCTGCAAGGCCTGTCTAAAATCAGTTAGTGGCTTCTACTAAAACCCTATTTTAGTCTCTCTATTACTTTGTCTTAGAAAATTAATTTGGCCTGAAAAGTGCCTCAAATTTCTGAGAAAACAAAAGAAAAAACTTTCCTGCAAAGAAACTTTGTCAATTTGTTTGAGGTGCAGGGATTTAAAAACCACCCCAGCTTGTACTTATGACTTTTAATGTTTGTTTCTCTTTCTAGCTCCATAATAGCTTCTTACCCTTCCTGCAAACTTTTTTATAGTTAAATATCTTTGAAATATTGGGCTCTGGCTGTATGTGGAGATAATGATGTTTCATTATAACCTATTAACAATTTCTGTGGGTAGTTTTGGGACCCACTCCCGCTGTTATTGATGTCAGAGGGAATTATTAGCCCGTTTCTGCTGTCAGTGATGTCAATTTTATCATTGACTACAGTGAGAGCAGAATGAGGTACTAATGGCCAAATTCTTGCCTCCCTCCCCATCCAGCTGCTTTGTGCTGCCAAAGCAGTGATCAGAGAGCTGCCCTAGCAAGAAGTCATCTTGTGTAGAGGAATAATCAGTTGGCATAAAGCCACCCTAATCTGCTTCCCCCTCAATTTGTAGGGGCATGTAGTTGGGGGAGGGGCAGCTCAGGGCCAGACCTACAGCGTACATGGCACCTTGCCCATTCCTTGAGTATAAGTGATCCCCACGAGACTGCCATAGGTAGTACAACTTACAGCAACTCTCTCTATTTCATCAAGGATTGATGGGGGAGTTTGCCGCAGGGCATACTCCCTCATACTGGATTTCTCTGTGCAAGCAGTCTTCACCCACTCTTATGTAAGTTCACCACATTGTACTTTATTTACTATGTCTTTCTTACACAGAGTTATGTCCTATCCCCGTAAGGTTTCTCCCAAGTTTAGACATACCCTCTTAGCACAGGATCAAGGGAGTATTACAGAGGGAGGAGAGGTGTCACCTCTCTGAGATCCTGAACTTCTTTGTTTTTCTTTCCAACTTCCCCCTCTCTCTTTTTCTACCTTCACGTCTCCCAGTTTACAGCAGGGCTGGCTCTAGGCACCAGCGTAGCAAGCTGGTGCTTGGGGCGGCCCATTGAAGGGGACGGCATGTCCAGGTCTTCGGCAGCAATTTGTCAGTGAGTCCCCCAGGGAAGGTCCGGCCACCGAATTGCCGCTGAAGAATGAAGCGGCACGGGAGAGCAGCCCCCAAAGTGCCACCGATCGCAGCTTTTTTTTTTTTTCTCTTTGGTGCTTGGGTGGCAAAAAAGCAAGAGCTGGCCCTGTGTAACAGTCCCCAGCTTACAAGCTTAATCCCCTCATGAACCCAGTCCTAAGCAATTATGTCCCACTTGGGCCTGCACAGGGACATTTACAAAGCGGACAGAGTGGTGAGCCAGCCCTGGTCTATTTCCACTGTCACAGCAGGGTAAAGGTGGCTTAGAGCCAGTCACTTTTGCTTCCTTCCACAAGCGCTGTTGAGCATGCAGCTCAGTCATGAGTTCTGTAAGGAGTTACAGCAGAGGTGGGCAAACTATGGCCCGCGGGACCCTCTTGCCCAGCCCCTGAGCCCTCAGACCCTCCCCTGCTGTTCCTCCTCACCCACAGCCTCAGCTCACTGAACCACCAGCACAGTGCTCTAGGCGGTGGGGCTGTGAGCTCCTGCGGTAGCACAGCTGCAGAGTGGGGGAGCAAAGGATAGGGCAGGAGTCCCGGGGGGGGGTGTCGGGGGACAGGAAACAGGGGATTGAATGGGGCAGGAGTCCCGGGGGGGCTGTCAGGGGGCAAGAAGCGTGGGGGCATTGGCCAGGCCACGCCTGGCTGTTTAGGGAGGCACAGCCTCCCCTAACCAGCTCTCCATACAATTTTGGAAACCCGATGTGGCCCTCAGGCCAAAAATTTTGCCCATCCCTGGGTTAGAGCATGTAACCTTCCATTGGCAGGTTGAAGATTAAAAAGATCATACAGGAATTTCTATGCCTAACTACTAATGGAGAACTTCCTCTAGCTCCATGATAGATGCTTGTGTTCCTGGAGCTAGGAGACTGAGGTTTCAGTACTGTCTGCGCACATGTGTTGAGTTTCATTAGGGAGACCATAATTATGGTCACAGAAACAGCTCTGTTATGGGGCTGATGGAAGTCAATTACACTGCACACATGCAGCATGGTAGACAGAAACCAGAATCTTTGCTTCAAACCATCCCAGGCATCACTTGAGCTAAAAGAGAATAAAAGGAAGTTTTCAGTAGTAGTAAAGCTTTTACTTCTGCACCAAAGTACACATACACAGTAGGCATTCAGATAACAATGCAAGTTAATGGGATTTAGACTTCTATGCAATGGACCTCATGCTTCAGGGTTTAAAACAGTCTCTAACACTTAGAGATTAGGATGAGACCTAATCAGCCTACTGCAGAATTCTTACCCTCTTCCTCTGAAGCATCTGATGCTGGCCATTGTCAGAGTACATGTTCCTCATGTTTGATCCAGTGTGGCAATTCCTATGTACCTAAATCACTTAGGCGCAGTGTAGTCTGTACATTACTTTGGCAATCACAGGAAAGGTCAAGAATGGATTCAAAACGGGAGACTGAATTTGCATGCCTGAGCTCTCTAGGAAATGAATATCCTACTCATCACCACAACATCTGAGCTAACCCATAAAGTTGGTCTTTCAAGGGCTATTCTTGAGGCAGTTTGCCAGCATGCGGGGTAAGTAGGTGGACATAGTACGGCATCTAGTGGACAAGTGTCCATATCGTAGAAAGCCTTGGTACTGACTGACTCAGCCAAGGGGCAATGGAGCAAATGGGCAAGATGTATGAATTACCCTCTAACAATCAAACCTCACTGAGGCACGTTGCTGCTGCCCATTCTGTATCTGGGATGTAGGTAAATAAAGCACTTCATTTCTCCCGAACAGTTGTGTTAATCCCACACCCTTTGCGGTGATCCAAATCAATTTAAAAAATGGCATTAGAATGGCTCATTTATTCAGTAAAATTCTGGAGGAAGAAGAAAAATGACCCATTACTGTTTTTATCAATCCAGCTTCTAAGTCATAACTGTATGTTATAATGAGACAGTTCAAACAGGCAAATATACATATGACATTTAGAACTCAGTGACAACTTTAAATGTAGCAAATGGATTCTGTCAGGCTCAGGAAACATCTCTGAATATCTCCACGTTTTTATTTTTTTAAATGGGTCAGAGTTCGAATTATATTTAACTTATCAGATATGGTAATGGTTGCCATAAATGACTTCATTCCAAGCAAGTTAGTGGCACAGTAGTTATTTCGTATTATAGCAGTTACAGTGCATTAGTCAAATATGTTTTTACCCTTCTTTAAAGAAAAATAATGTTTTTACACTCTTAGATTTTATTAACACAAGTAAACTATATTTGTACCATAACATTACAATATTGTCTAGGATGCCAGGTAGCTCTTAGAAACATTTGCAGCTGAAGCTACTGACAGCCTTTTTGTAAGGGATAAATTCCATCATGGGGGAATTTATTCCGCACTCTCTCCTCTAGGTCAGAGCAGTAGAAATCAATATTAAATCCTCCTTTGCCTGCAGGCTGGATCTCACTGTGAGGAACTGGGTCTGGGTGAAGTTGCCACATTTGCAACACTCATCTGTAGAGTAAGCTTTTAACCAATAACTATCACCCTGATTGGAGCATTTGGAGCAGAACCCAGGAGGCTAGTCCTGGCTGCTTAAGACATAATGGATCAGCGATTATGATGTTAGACCTGATTCTCCAATATTTACAAAATGTTGTTCCGTTACTTCACTGTATGTGAAATGTTCCTATTAGCAGATGTCCTGTGTGGCTCCACATCATACAAGCTTCGTGGTACCTATGGCAGAGTTGGGGTTTGCCAGCATGGAGGGCAATGTTGAAAGTAAGCATATGGAGGCTTCCAGTGGCAAGGAATCTTGTACTGAGGGTACAGAAGAACAGTGGTTATTACTCTAGTATAGGTGCTAGGGAAGTGGCCATGGAAGGGCCCTGCAACCTTTCCTCTGGCAGTGGGTTGATTTCCCGCCTTCCAACACTTGCTTAGTTCCCAGCGAAGCCTGTCTCTGGGCTTGGTGCAGGTAGAAGAGCTGAATGTCACCCATGATGACTACATACCATTTATTTTTTAATCTCTCATTGATGTCTGGGGTATATGGACAGGTAACTCCTCTTAAAGCTAAAAGGAGTTAAGTTTATAGATCCGTTGTGCACTGATGGAATAGTTGACTGCATGAATATCTTTAAACTCTGAGGCACTGCACAAAAGCTCTTTGTTGACCTTTATTCTGGTATGCTAAATTATTCGAATATGTTGGTAGACAAAGATGCAGTGAGTGGGCTAAAACTGTCTTTTAATCACCTGTAGTACTGCATGCAAAATATATTTGACTTGCTAGGTATTTATAAATGAAGAAGGCTGTGAATTGTGGACTAATTTTTCCAAAATTTCTTTGCTTATTCTGTGCTCAAACTGTAAAATAATATGTAAACCGACTTACTCGAGAGAACAGTATAATTTTCAGGTAAACAGCTGTGCAAATACATCTCTGACAAATTTATGTAACCGTAGCTCCTTCCTATGGCTGGAAATGCAGTAGGCTAAAGTGGACACTGTGGTTTTGTGTGCTTAGTAAAATAGGCATGAACAGATGTTTGTGGCTATCGTTTCACGTTCAGCTTGTTCGGAAAAGAGGTTTCTTATTGAGGGAATAAGATCAAACAGTTTTATTAACTATCTGGAAGGGGAATTAAACAAAATGCTGATTAAATTCAGAGCTGAATTTTATTATCTGTCCAATTCCTCATGGGATGTTACTTTCAAAGATAAATAAAGAAATGCCATTTAATTTTTTAATTATATCTTCAGCTCTGGTCTGTCCTAAGTCTTCTTTTTTTTTTAATGTCCAACTTTTATTGTAAGTTCCTTGTAGCAGGAATTGTCTTTTAATTTATTGTACAGTACATAACACACTAATGGCACTCAGTAAATAATAGTTAGAAATAATATTAAGGGATTTCATAGAAATATAGATACAAAACAAAACAAGAGTCATCTTTGAAAAATGCCAGTTTGGGGGAATAATCTGAAATAGATATTTAATGGAAGGGAGAAAGCAGAAAAGCAATAATGCTGAAAGAGATGTATGAATAAAACCAGACAAAATGGAAACCACAGTCCTACAAATTCCTATGCATGTGCATAAGTATTTGCATGATCAGTGCCTTCAGAGGTGGCTATCAAAAGAGAATCAGTGTGTTCTGTGCAGGGTTTCTCAACCCATGGGTTGGCACCCAAAGTTGGGTTGCCAGAATGATTCAAAGGATCGCATGGCAGCTCTTGTGGCTCCTCCCACAGGCTGACTGAGCTCTCCCCCCCTGCTCCAAGCAGTGCAACCTCTGGGGTCTGAGCACTACTCGGGTTTAGCCCAGCTATTGTGATGACAGGAGGCTGGGTAGGCCAAATTAGAGTGAGTGGCGTGGCAACCATATGAGCCAGGTCACAACTGCACTCACACAAATTTGGTCCAGTCAAGGGGGTGCAGCTAAATCTGAGCAGCACTGCAACCCCGGAGGTTGCAATGCCCAGAACAGAGAACCAAGCCCAGGCAGCCCCACCATACAGAAGCTGCATGAGCTGCCACTGTAGGGTGAGTGCCAGGCAGGACCCAGCCTCCCCAGTGGGCAGGTTCTGTCTAAAACCACCCCAGGGTCTCTACACACAGACTTGACAGACCATAAACATTTAAAACTGGTGCAGGTAGAGGATGGTTGAGAACCATTGGACTAGTGGCTCAAGAGCTAGACTGGGACTCCGTAAATGTGTGTTCTATTCTTGGCTCTGCTACTGGCCTATAGGGTGACCTTGGGCAAGTCTCTTCACCTCTCTTTGCCTGAGTTTCTCCATCTATAAAATGGGGTATGGCACTGACAGACAGGTCAACTTAAGTATAACCCATAACCACTTAACAAGAGGCACTGAAATGTGATCAAGACAATCTACTTGTATGTGGAAATCTCAGCACTCTCACTCTCCTTTAAGTAAGTTTCTAGCCCTCAGAGTTGCAGGAAAAAAACCCTTGAAGCCGTCACTCAGGTGCACCTTAGAGGCTCATTAATCAGAAGGCAAATAGAAATAACCCAAAATTCATTATATAAAAATATTCTCACAGTTTTAGGGACCTGACTTGTGATTTTTGACAGTTGGGGTTTGGCAGTTCTGAGACGATTGCATTCTGTCACTGAGCCAGCGGGTGAACAGGCTTGCTGACCGCTCTGGTGAGATCATAAACGGACGTTAATAAACTGGAGAGAATTCAAAGAAGGGCAGCAATAATGATGAAGAGGTTGGCTGAACTGAATTACAGGAGGAAAGAGATGAAGAATGTGTAGTTAAACAAACCAGTAACCCTATGTCAGTACTCAAACACTGTCAAAAAGGGAGGTATTTTATAGAGTTGTAATTAAAACAGTGAATTAAGCCCCGATCTTGCAATGAACTACTCCACCTGAACACAGAGGTCTGTCCCTGTGGAATACTCTCTGTAGTGAACTGGAAGAAGCCTCATCAGTTGAATAAGTGGAAGAACTTAAGTCTGCTTTTGTTAACACCTATTTATAACCAGATGGGACATTCCTGATATTTCTAAGGGCTTATCTACATGAGGAGTTATTTGGGAATAATTCCATGAATGGTCAACACTTAAATTTTGGAATACAAGTGTTTATACATGTAGTTATTCTGGAATAGCTAGCTGTCCTGAATAACCAAACAAACGGTAATGTAAAAAACAAATAGATTTTTAAAAAAAACCTTGCAAGTCGTCTTTGCATGACTCCCTTTTTGGCCTTGATCCAATGCACACTGAAGTCTGTGGGGCTTGTGGATGCTGGATTAGACTTTTTCTGAGTAGTAGTGGGGTTAGGGCACTGGAGTTGGTCAGTTTCTTGTTGGAACTTAAAAAAAAAAAAAAAAGAAAGAAAGCTGAGATTCTCAGATTCCAGGAGTCAGTGCCTTAAGAAAAACACTAAATTATCACAGGACTCATGATAAAAGAAATCCCAAGAGTTGGCAACACTGTGTTTAGATTATGTCTGAGAACCACAATGTAAGTACACCATAGTGAAGATTCATACAATTTACCTTGATTTAGCTAGTTGAAGTTGACCCTGGACTAGTTTACATGTTATTTAATCTTGACATAACCTCAATCACTTTTCATAATCTAAACAAATTCTGTTAGTCTCTGTCATAGGTTTCACCCCCACTCTGGACTTTCGAGTACAGATATGAGGACCCGCATGTGAACCCCTAAACTGAATTACCATCTTAGATCTGGTTTTTCTGCCACCACTCCCAAGTACTAACTCCCTTCCCTGGGTAGTCTTGAGAGATTTCTTCACCAATTTCCTGGTGAACACCGATCCAGCCCCTTGGATCTTAACACAATGAGAATTTAACCACCCCCCACTCCTTTCCCCCACCAATTCCCGGTGAGTCCGGATCCAATCCCCTTGGATCTTAACACAAAGAAAAATCAGTTAGGTTCTTAAAAATAAGACTTTTAATTAAAGAAAAGAAAGGTAAAAGAAAAAAACCTCTGGGAGAGATTAGCATACCAGCTACTCTCACAGACAACAGATTCAAAACACAGAGGATGTTCCCCTGGGCAAAACTTAGTCCACAAAAGAATTCCCAATTTGATTATTCCTCTAATTGCACAAAGACTAAGTCACAAAAGAAAATAAACAAACCTATTTATTCTTTTCTAAAACTTACTACTCTGGTAAGAAGCTGGTTCCTTGATCGTTTCCACTCTGGCTGAAACTGAAACTGACCAAGACAAAGGGAACTTCCCTCCTTCCTTTTGAAACATCCTGTCCCTCCATTGGTTCCTCTGGTCAGGTGTCAGCTAGGCTAGGTGAACTTCTTAAGCCTTTACAGTTAAGAGGCATTAACCCTTAACTATCTGTTTATGAAAGTCTCCATCCAGACAAACCCGCTATTCAATGTATATTATGCATGCCTCTCTGTGCCTGATGCACAAAAGGATATAGATCTGTTAGTGGTAGCTTAAGAACTTGAGATGTTAACACAAGTGGCATAGATATATGCTTTCAGTTCTGATGTGCCTGGTGTCAGCCATCACACTTAGCACTTGTAGCTCTTGTAACATCCTTATGGGTACAGGTGCACTACGGGCTACTTTGGATAAAGCCTTCTATTTTGAATCCCTTCAGTGTTTCATTCAAAATTATTTATAAAATTCATTTCATAATCTTTGCCATAATAATACAGCAAAAAGAGGGCACAAAAATCCTGAAAATATGACAATAAAGGAGTACTATGCTTAATTGTATACACATATTTTCCTGTTTGAGACCTTAAACATTTTCATCCTTGAGTGTCTAGCCCAGTCTCTGCTGCAAAGTGATAATCGGATGCTAAAGGCTAAGTAGATTATCACAGCGAGCTTTCCCTGACAGCCATTTAACATCTAATTAATTAAGGGTATAAATTATGAGTTTTTGCTGGGCAAGGAGCAGGCATTCTGCCTGGTCTCTGCATTGTGACAGGAGTTTGGAAATGGTGCCAGGATCAGAGCACTGGTGTGAGTCCCTTGGGAGTTTAACCTCTTCTCCCACAATTTTCCTGGTTCCTACATTATCAGCAAATAGGTTGGGCCAGTAATAGCCCCAAGGGCAATGGAGGCTACATAAAATTGTCCTGCTGAGTCATAAAAGGTTCAGGTATGTCTTCACTATGGAAACTATACCGACATAGCTATGTTGCCATGTCTACACCAACAATACTCCATAGTGTTGACACAGCCTACAATGACAGAAGGGGTTTTCCTAAACAATGGTGGCTATGTCAACAGAAGCATTGTTCTGTCCACATAGCTGCAGCTACTTTGGGGGTTAGGTTGACATAGCTACATCATCTAGGGGTGTGGTTTTTTGCATCTCTGACTGATGTAATTATATCAGTCTAACTTTACAGGGAGACCATGACTGTATTTGAGAGGGTGGGAGAGAAAGAGTCCCCTTTTCTCTGGGGGTGAGGAAAGGAAGAGGCTATCTAGTAGCCTGAGCGGAAGGAGAAGCATCTCCATTGCCTGAAAACTAATTAGTGGTTTGGCCAAGAAGCAAAAGAGTGACAGTGCAGAGCAAGGATTCACTTCTGGGGCATTCAGACGCCTGGCAGCTACGCTCATTTATGCTTCCTTGCTCAGCTACTGGCTGACTATCCAGCTCTAATTTCCCCCCAGCAGGCTCTCAACCTGCCTCTGGAAAGAAGTCTGCATTTCTGAGCCTCTGTTTAGAGCAGGGGATTTGGTCACTCACACAACAGGTGATCTTCCCAGCGGTAGATAAAGGGCCAGGTCAGATAAAGACCAGAAACTCTGCAGCAGAGCAAAAGAACAAGTGCTCAGTTATTATGTATTTATTTGTATTATAATACCTACAGGCCAGGGCTTAGGGAAGGGGAGGACTTGATATCCAGTTTCCTGCTTGGTCAAGGTGCCTTAGTCTTCAAGGGGTGGGGTGAGCCAGGCCCTCCCACTCCACCAGGTCCCAGCTCTTGTGCCTGTGTGAATCAACCCCTGAGTAGGGGTTCTCCCAGTGGGGAGTCTGTGTCCATTGCCCTGGCCTGCTATTTACCATTTCCCCTTCAATTTGGGGCATGGCCCCTATAGACCAAGTTGCTGTGGTGGCTCATTTCTACTTGAGACCCCTCTTGGAGCCTGGGTACCATCCTGTTGCCATCACAGGTTCTTCTGGGCAGGGCAGCCATAAGTTTGGCGGGGCTGAAGACCCACAAGGTCTCTGTGTGTCAATCACCTGCTTACTTCTTAAGCCAGGGGCTCCTAAGTCTCTTCCCCAGTGTCCTTTAGCCAAGGAGATGGTGCTTACTTCCTGGTGGCTGCCTTGACTAGCAGGCTAGTGACCCTTCCCCTCAGGCAGGGAGGCAAGTAACTCCTGCCTCTTTGCCAGTCAGCCTCAAACTGACCCAGGTGCTCTCTTTTTCTCTCCCCTCCAGGCCTGGCATTGGTTGCAGGGATTTTGGGCTGCAGGTAGCTGGGCCCAAATGTTTTTCTTTAACTCTTTCCATGCCAACAGGCAGTTTTTTCACTTCATCATGCCCAGTTGTGCCTCAGGGCCCCGTTGTGCTAGGTGCTGTACAAACACTGGGTGCCACCTCCCCACTTCCCTGGTGGTGGTAGCTGCACTTCCTATTTATCTATCTACCTAAGTTTATGGGCAGATTCTCCTCCCTCCCACATTCCCTCCACACACACATTTCTACTAGAAGCAGTAAAAGCCAATGTTGGCCCAACTCTGGCTGACAAAGGAAACTACTCGAAGAGGGACGCATGGGCCTTCTCCTTGGAATAAGAAGGAAAAGGTAATATTTGCCAAAGTTCCAAAGTGAGTCAAGTTAGAATTCAATTTAAAAACAACTCCTGATTAATAATACTAATTATTTGGTCTAAAAATAAAGAACTGATGACAATCCTGATCATACAATGAGCTCTCCATGGGTGGGCCTTCATCTAAATCAGAGATCGGCAACCTTTGGCACACGGCTCGCCAGGGTAAGCACCCTGGTGGGCCGAGGCGGTTTGTTTACCTGCAGCATCCGCAGGTTCAGCTGATTGCAGCTCCCAGTGGCCGCGGTTCGCTGTCCCAGGCCAATGTTGGTGGCGGGAAGCCACGGCCAGCACATCCCTTGGCCTACACTGCTTCCCGCCGCCCCCATTGGCCTGGGACGGCGAACTGTGGCCAGTGGGAGCTGCGAACGGCTGAACCTGCAGACGCGACAGGTAAAGAAACTGGCCGGCCCACCAGGGTGCTTTCCCTGGTGAGCTGCATTCCAAAGGTTGCTGATCCCTGATCTAAGTCAATGACACTTTCAGGGAATGCTGGTGTAATACCGACAGACCCCAGTCATCATCAGGCAGGATTGAACTTGGGACCTCTGAAGCTAAATGCATGAGCTAAAAGCCATGTGGCCCTTTGGTAAGGCTGTAGAAGACTCATTAATCTCTAAGTGGTCTCAGTGCCATTAGAAGTGGCAGAACACCATATCCAGGAGGTGTGTGGGTTATACTGGCATGGCATTTTAAAACATAAGAATGGCCATATTGGGTCAGACCAATGATCCATCTAGTCCGGTATCCTGTCTTCTGACAGTGTCCAGTGCCAGGAGCTTCAGAGGGTATGAGTAGAGCATGGCAATTTATCAAATGATCCATCCCCTGTGGTCCAGTCCCAGCTTTTGGCAGTGAGAGGCTAGGGACACCCAGAGCATGGGATTACATTGATTGACCTGTCCTCCTGAACTTATCTAATTCTTTTTTGAACAGTTATATTTTTGACCTTCACAACATCTGCTGGCAATGAGTTCCACAGGTTGACTGTGTGTTGAGTGAAGAAGTACTTCCTTTTGTTTGTTTTAAAGCTGGTGTCTAATAATTTAATTGAGTGTCTCTTGGTTCTTGTGTTATGGGAAGGCAAATAACTCTTCCTTATTCGCTTTCTCCATACTACTGTTCCTGATTTTATAGATCTCCTGAGTCATCTCCTTTCTAAGCTGCACAGTCGCAGTCTTTTAAAATCTCTCCTCGTATGGAAGCTGTTTCATGCCTCTAATCATTTTTGTTGCCCTTGACAGCACCTTTTCCAGTGCTAATATAGCTTTTTTGAGATGTGGCAACAAGAAGCAGTATTCAAGATGTGGGCGTGCCATGGATTTATATAGTGGCATTTTTATTTTTCTGTCTTCTTATCTATCCCTTTCCTAATGATTACTAACATTGTTAGTTTTTTGACTGCAGCTGCACATTGAGTAGGTGTTTGCATAGAACTATCCACAGTGACTCCTAGATTTCTTTCTTGAGTGGTAACTGCTAATTTAGACCCCATCATTTTTTGTCAACGTTGACTTTCATCTGCCATTTTGTTGCCCTGTCACCCAGTTTTTTGAGTTCCCTTTGCAACTCTACACAGTCAGCTTTGGACTTAACTATCTTTGTATCTTTGCAGACTTTGCTACTGCACCGCTTACCCCTTTTTCCAGATCATTTATGAATCATCATTTTGATACAGGATCATATTTCCGCACAGAGTCCAGCTATGGGCATGCCTCAAAGGACGCAAATTTCACGGCAAGTCACTGAGCCCTATAACAGGTTGTGACTGTAACATAAACTGAAGACCTATTATTTTCTTCTAGTGAATGAACTAGCTTTTCCCCCAGACTGAACAGGAGCATATGGAAATAGGCAAGATGATGACTCACAGGTGTAAATTACTCACATGCATAATGTTCATGGGCTCATACGTCTAGTTAGCACTGATCCATCCCACCTGTTTCCTCATTCACACACACATATTTCATTGATGTTTTGGTCCAAACAATGTGCAGGTGGGATAAGAAAGAAAGAGAATTTGCTTCCTGCATTGTGCAGAGCTGGGGACAATAGTGCGCCAACCTTTAACGTTAAGGGAAAGGTTCCCTGCCCCTCACTGTGAGAAGGGGTGGGACTTTTACTGTTAAAAAAGCAGCTTTTAAAGTGACGCATTTAATAGACATTGTGACCTCTGAAATCCAGACAGAAAGCGCTGAGCTTTGTGTCCGAGATAAGGTGGAGGAAGAGACTAGCAGAGCCTGCCAGTGCTAGTGTAGCTCAAGTGAGCCAATCCAGCCAGCAAAATTGCCTTGTGAAACATCCATAAAATAATGCAGGCTCCTTTGTCACACAGCAAGCCAGGCTGGGCTAGGATGTCTGTTTATTATTATTATTTTTTTCAATTTACAAAATGCTCTGGTCAGCAGACTCCCGCGGGGCTTGTATAATAAAAACAATACATCAATTAAATTGCGGTGTTTACATTATTGATACAGTACTTCTTGAAGGACTCAAACCACTCCCCCCTCCCGCCTCAGAGCACTGAGCTTGTAACTCTCACACAGCCAGTATCCCTGGAGGACAAGAGCCTGTGCGATTAAGTGGGTGAGACTGGTAGCGTGGTTTGAAGGACATCTGGGCTCAGGCTCTGCTCCAGCAGCAAGTGAAGTGAATTCCGGCCTCAGGAGCCCCTTTGTGAGAAAACCTGTTTACCCTTGGGGTCCATGGGCCAGATTGCTAAAACTAGACAAGCACCTAGAGCCAAAGCCACAAAGGTACTTAGATACCTAAACCCCAAACTTAGGTGCCTAAATCCCAGTTTTGGATCCGCTGTGATCCACAGAATTTCCACCAAACCCCATAGGCACCTAAACTCACCCAGCATCTAAGTGTCCAGGGTAAAAGTTCCTTCGGTGCTCAATGTTTCTGTCTCTAGGCAAGTGCCCTCTAGGTGTACAAGTACCTGTCTGTCACCTATACCCAGAGTAATTCACACACTGGGGTGTGCTCAGAGGCCACCTACGGGATCAGGTCCTTTTCAAAATCTGGTTAGAGGAGCTGGTGGGGTTGTCCATAGCCTACTGGTTAGAGCTCTTAGTGGGTATCTGTGAGACCAGGTTCAATTCCCTGCTGCCAAAGGAGGAGAAAAGATTTTTAGGGAGGTGTGCTGGCTTTTGTGGATCACGTTCTAAGGTGCCTTTCTTGCCTTGTTCATTTTATAGGGAGCGTAGGCACTTAACTCTGCTTTGTAGATCACAGTGTTCTGTGATTTTCTAAAAGTTAGGCACTGGGATATTCACCATTGCAAACCCTAAATCCCTTTGATCATCCCACCCCTACAGATGGTGACAAGCACCTAGTGGGATTTTCAGTAATGCTTAGGTGCCTGTCATTGATTCCAATGGGTGTGAGTTGCTCAGGCCCTTTTGTAAATCCTACTAGGCACCTAGCTGCATATTTAGGTGCCTAACTAGCTTTAGAGCAGGGTTTCTCAAATAGAGGTCGCCGCTTGTGTAGGGTGTCTTTACCTGCCCCGTCCGCAGATCCGGCCGATCGCGGCTCCCAGATCGCTGCTCTGTGCCAATGGGAGCTGCTGGAAGCGATGGCCAGTAAATCCCTTGGCCCGTGCTGCTTCCAGCAGCTCCCATTGCCCTGGAGCAGCGATCCACGGCCAGTGGGAACCACAATCAGCCGGACTTGCAGATGGGGCAGGTAAATAACCAGCCTGGCCCACCAAGGGCTTTCCCTACACGAGCGGCCACCCCTGTTTGAGAAACCCTGCTGTAGTGGGCTCCTCATGGATGAACCCCCTGCACCCACATGGAGCTTATGCAAGTCAATGGAGCTTCATCCAGGTACAGGGGTCTGTCCATGCAACACTCATTGCGCTATCAAGGCCACAGTCATCAAACTTGTACTATTCTCTTTGGTGGTATTATATATGATACAATGAAACCAACCGGTATATGCTTGTAAGCAGCCTTTCTTTACCTGCAGTTTAACTAAGGAATGTGCCCTTGGAGAATGGAAGCTGGATGTAAAGGCTCTCAGCTCTGCCTTCTTCAAGGTTTGCTAACAATCACCTTGCTGTCAATGGAGAAGCTAATGGGAGGTGGCATTGTCTGATGGATTGAGCAGGGGACTGAGATAGGGTGACCAGATGTCTGGATTTTATAGGGACGGACAGTCTCATTTTTGGGTCTTTTTCTTATATAGGATCCTGTTACCCCCCAGCCCCATCCTGATTTTTCACACTTGTTGTCTGGTCACCCTAGACTGAGAGTTGGGTACTGATCATGGCTTTGGATCTGATTCACTGTGTGGCCTTGAACAAGTCACTGAGGCCAAAAAATTTCACGTGACCCATGATTTTGGGTGCCTCCATTTTAGGCTCTCCAGCTTGAAATATCATGGGTGCATTGCAGTTACTAGTGGTCTGCTCAGCTGAAGTCAGTTGGAGCTGAGGCTTGTCTGCACCGATG
The DNA here is from genome assembly GCF_003597395.2 of Chelonoidis abingdonii. Taxonomy (NCBI): domain Eukaryota; kingdom Metazoa; phylum Chordata; order Testudines; family Testudinidae; genus Chelonoidis; species Chelonoidis abingdonii. Next base: position 353,614,044 of record NC_133769.1, read on the forward strand.
ACAATCAGACCCAGAGGTGGGTTTTTTTATGTTGGGCACCCAGGAATCCCTGGGCATTTTTTAAAATGTTAGCACTTGCTCTGTTTCCCCAGCTGTAAAATGGGGGTAATGATACATAACTGCCTAGCCCAGGGTGGGTTTTGTGAGGATTAATCAGTTAACACAGGAAAGGACTTTGCACAAATACTGCGCTGTATGAGAGCAGCAGTATTATTGCTCCCCATGCTCAGTAGAAGCACTGTTGCTTTAAAAAGGGAGCTTGTCCAAGATCTCTTCCTCCACTGGATCTAAGATGGATGCTCCTGCTGCAGCACAGTCTCTGAGCAGACTTTGCACTGCTTGCTTTTTTTGTTTTTCCTGGAAGCTCCCTCCAGACAGGTCAGCAGCATTGCAGATTCAGCAGAAGCATGAGGGTAGCTCTTCTCAGGTAAGTTACTACTAACACAATGCTGCTCTTTCACACACCTGTATGGTGATCACATCAAGGATTCTGGCATACTGAGAATGATGGTCCTCTCCTTATTTGTCTCTAGCTGACTCTGAGAACCCAGCTCTCAGCAAGGGAATAGTCTGACAACTTCGGGCCTCTGGTCTCTAAAAAATTGTCTTCTGGCTAACTGATTTTCATGTTGTTGTTATGAGGGTAGGGGGATGCCTGGTGCAGGGCCTGATTCTGATTTCACTCACCCTTGTGTTACCCTGGCATAACTTCCAGGGTGTTACTCCTGATTTACGCTGGTGTAAGTGTGATCAGAATGTGCCCTGACATTCCCAAGAGCCTGATTGCCATGTGCAGTATGGTAGCATTCCCATCTCCCATCAGGAAGGAGGTGGTAGATCTGTCGCTAGAGAGGGAAAAGTAGGACTAGTCCAAGAGAGCCTTCTGAACTTTTTGAGCCAGAAACCCCCGAGGCTAGTTTTAGCTTCATTAGTTTCTTTTCCTCCTTCCCCAGTAACTCCCCTCCTTTTAAGCATTAATAGCGTTGTCTTTGCTGGGATGTAACAAATGGAGCACTCCAGTAACTTGCCAGAGTCTAAATTTGTTTAATTTTGTTATCCCAATAAACACTTCGGGGATGGCGATTAGTGTTGCATATATGTATTAGTTCTGAAAAGTTTTTTTTTTTTTTTTTTTTTTGGCGGGGGGGTAGCAGCTTTAATGAAATAGAGATTAAATTAACACTTTTTTTAACACCATCATCACTGACTAATACCATCTTGCTCTGGGAATAGTGCAAGTTGCTTAACTGTGGCTGCCGAGCCAGCAGGGAGAAGGATAAAGCACTTTGGGAGAGATTCTCCTCTCTGCCGTTGTACGCTGTTCTGGAGGCATAAAGGTGCTAGGAGGGGCTTGTGGACAATTCAGGAGTAGGGCTGTTGTAATCAACCCAATGCTTCTCCCCTCTCAAGCCCTGGGTTAGGAAGTATGAGGAATAAGGATAGGGATAGCTGAGTGGTTTGAGCATTGGCCTGCTAAACCTCAAACCTTGGGTGGGCCATTTAGGATACAGGGGTAAAAATCTGTCAGGGGGTTGGACTAGATGACCTCCTGAGGCCCTGATATTCTATGAGTCAGGAGTGTATATCAAGGTCAGAAGTGGTGCAAGCAAGCCCTTAGGTGGGCTATCGTAATTTAGAGCAGTTACTGTAATTTACACTGAGGCCTCAGCACCCCAGAAATACACTTTGCACCCCACTTCACCTGGACTGCACCTTTTTGATTTGTGCTTCTCAGCACAGAATCTAGCCTCTGCCAAGCTGCGTCTTCCTGTTTTCTTCTCCTCAGGCTGTGTGCAGGTGACCACTGACTTGAGGACTCAGTGAGAGAGTGATTGGTCTAGTGGGAGTGGGCCCTTCAAGTGCATCTTTGCTCAGCTTGCCTTTTGTCAGTTTTACTGGTCAGCTGGCTGGTGGCACCTCCCTGCAGCTGGATGCTGCCTAGGAGTTTACAAAAAACTTTTTTTTTTTTTTTTAAAGTTGACAGGAACACTAGACCTGGCCCTAAAAAGATGGACACTTTTCAGACCAATAGTGCCTCATTAACAAGCTTTTGAAGCTTCATTCAATTAGCTTTTCTCTCTAGAAATTCCCTTGCTGTTAAAGGAACAGCAGAGGCTAGAAGAATCTGCCACTACATCCCGTAGCAGCTGCTTTTATGTAAAGCTTTCTCTTAGGGATTAGTCGCCTTAGTTAGAAAACTTTCCAAAGAATTTAGATTCAGCCATTCCCACGTGCTTCTATGTTTGATGTCTACTGACATTTGTGAGAGTGAAGGTCTGTTGGTTCATGGAAAATGAATTTTGGAACCATAGCTGAGAAGTCATTAAAAAGTAGAAGTGTTTTTTTTTTTTTTAAAAAAGGCAACATTTGCCAAAAGAAGCATAGAATTTCCTGCTCTTAATATAAGGAAAACCTATGTCAATCTCAGTCTATTTGCATATGATTTCTGGAAAAGGCTGGTTTTAATAACAACCTTAGGAAATGGGAACTTTTATCCATAAGCCATTATAATTGTGCCTTAGAAATCCAAACAAACTCTTCACCCTCTGCCCCCCATATATGTCAATGAGAACCTGTCAGTGAAAAATGTCACTTGGAAAACCTATAACTTTATCCTCCTCTGTTGAGATTGAATAGCATATGTCATAAAAGATCTGGGTTCAACTGAGAAATAGTTGTATAGATGATTATTGCTGAGCTACTGCTTCTGCACTTTAACTGGATTACATCAAATCAGATGAGATTAGATGCTAAAAAGCAAGATTTAGGTTCAATTTCCAAATCTCTTATTTTTCTTTTTCCGTGTCTTCTGATTTATTGCTTTAATGGTATTTTGGAATAAAAAATGTAGGGTTTCAGCTTTAAAAAAAATTGAGTTATATAAAAGTTTGATTTCTCCAAGAATCCAAAAAAAATAAAAATACAAGTTTTCAGTGAATTGACATGTATCATCATTTTATTTTCACTTCTGTTTTCATTATGTACTCTTCCCACCCCCCCAGAGCCTTCGTTAATATTTAAATAATGGTTGCACACAATGGAAGGTGAAGGGAGGTTAGTTATGGTTCCTCACTAGTCTCTGCAGCAGAAATGCAAGCTGCAGCATGTATGGTTGTGGATACTCTGTATCTGTTCCCAAACCTGTCAGGACATCATCTGAGAGGTAGAGTCCCTGGCCTTTTGGGTGTCAGGTGTGGAATGCCATCAGCAAATGGCCTTAGAAAAATAGAGGTTGGACACATGGGAACAGTTTGTTTGTTCTTGTTTTTTGTTGTTTTTTTTTTGTTTTTTCCTCCAGACTTTCAAATCTGAACTTGGATTGTAACAATATTTCAGACTTAACTCTTTAAAAATACAATTGTTAAATTTCTGTTACTCTGTTGCAATCCTGGTTGAGTTTCCTAGGGGATAGTTATCAGACTGTTAATCAGATTCCACCTTTGGATTTACATGCTTCCAAACCCAGCAGGGCAGAGTCCTGGGCAGAGTCCAGGTGCTGTCTCTAGCCCTGAGCCTCTCAGGCACACTCCTGAGTACAGACTCCCTGTCTGTAACCCTTCGTTGGGACATGAGACTCTGCAGTCCAAATACCCTAGGTCCCAGACCCAAATGCTGAGCCTCCGAGTCCCTCACGCATGCTCCCCCCCCTCAATTAAACTGTAATTCCAAGGCACCCACGCTTTGGGAACATGCGGCAGGTGAAGTAAGGAAGATGGGTTTTGCTCAGGAACGTCTTGAACACACACACACTTTACTCTTAGCACAGGAGAGTTACAGATCTGTGGAAAACAGTAAACACCTGAGGTTATCCGCTCTGAGTCCTCACCACTCCTGAGAGCCTTTGTGGGGAGGCAAAGCCCCCCTGGTTCCCATTCCTCCAGCTGTCTTCTCTTTCTGGTAATGGATTTTCCCCTTGCTTAGAGACTACATTACTTTTAAACGCAGTCTGTGACACCTTTCCTTTCTCTCTCTTTCCTGCCCCTCCCCTTGGGATTTTCCAGACTCCCAACCCCCTTAGTGGTTGCTGGGCAGAGAGTCTTTAAAAGTAAATGGCTCTACTGGAGGTAACCCCATTCTCCTACCAGAATAAATCTGTTCAATTACTGATGGACCTTTTTCAACTTCCCCAATTAGTCCGTTCCTGCTACAACATGGATGTTCAAATCTACACTGAAGGTTACCATTAAAAATGCCATTCATAAAAGAGGAGGAAGTCATCAGTTAACGGGCATATTCTCCAAACTGTCACACACTCTATCTGTTAATTGTGCTAATACTAAGTCGATTTTTAAAACACCTACTCCTAAATATAGTACTTGCTACTGTGACTAGTACAGTTACCCTAGAAGGCAAAGGAACTACTTCCAGAACTGAGCACTATTTGCAGGATCAAAGCCAGATTTTTCCACATGCTTTGCTTCAAGCTCATGAAGAGCCATACTGAATCAATGGAGCTACACGTGGTTGAAGTCTCAGCAGAATGAAGGCTTGTGCTCCGTTAGTCACATAGGTTTGCAGGATGAGGCCTGTTGCTTGTGCTTAATTTGTTGTGAAAAAAACTTCAACAAAGGCATAGCAAAACATCCCTTTCAATAATGGATTTTCAAAACACGTTGGGTTGTTTTATAGCTATGAAAACTCGTAGTAATGCTCTTGTTTATCCCTTTTGTGCTGAATGCTTAGTCTGAGTAAACGGGTTTTTTTTTCCTCTCTCTTGTTTCTCTTTTCATTTGCAGCTGGCTGAAAGATATAAATAAACTCATTGCTTTGGGATTTTTAATGATCCACTGTGCATAACAGCCCAGGTGGAAATCTGGTTTTCTCCCTTCATGTGTCTCTCTCTTCAGCTTCTATTATTATTTTATTTATTTTAATTTAATCTTTCAGATGTGTTTAGCATGTCAAAGAAAAGCGTTACCATTACATGCCTCTCTTTGGGCAGCATCAGTTTTCTCTGTAACTTTAGTAAGTTGTTTTTTTTTTTTTCCTTTCTTGAAAGTTAAATTCTAACTTGCAAAGGGAGAGTAAGGCAAATCCAGGTATTGTAAGCTAAATTCCAAAACTTTATTTTAAATACCGGTTGGAATTATCTCAGGGAATTCCAGTAACATGAGCAAATCATCTGTTCCACAGAAATGTGAATGTTGACGTGGTTGAGTGGTTGTATGCAAGAAAGACCTCTTGAGGAATGTGTATGTTTGAGACATGTTCGAAGTAACATGCATAAATGGAAAAAATGAGAAAGTATAGGCCTAGATGGTTTGGTTGGGTAAAGCACAGTCCTGGGAACTGTGCAGGTAAGAGTCCAATAGATCGAGTTTGAAGGAAGAAGACAGAGAGGCCGACCTATGAAGTAGTGGTGGGAGATCACAAAGCAAGACATGTTAACATAAGATGTGTTAGAGGATATGGTACTGAACAGAGAACTAGAACTCACAGGGAAGATCCCGTTTGAGATTATCATTCACTCCAAAAATTTTACAGCACAATCTTAACTTCTGTTAACCAACAAAATGCTACCGCCTACGTGCTGATTATGGGGTAGAAATGGTTATATGCTGTCCTCCCCAAAATTTAAATCCATGCCAGAAAACTCACTCTTCTAATAGTTAAGTCCTGCAAACACTTAAGCATGTAGATAACTTCATGAATAATCCCAGTGACTGAAAGGTCATTATTTACATGTGAGAAGTTATTAGGGTGACCAGATGTCCAGATTTTACAGGGACAGTCCTGATATTTGGGGCTTTTTCTTATATAGGCTCCTATTACCCCTTCACCCCCTGTCCTGATTTTTCACACTTGCTGTCTGGTCAGCCTAGAAGTTATGCACCTGTGTGTTTGGAGAAATGGGCCCCTACCATGCACTGTAGCGCACTTGCTTAAATACATGGGGAATGGAAATGCTGTTTGGGGCTGTGCAGTGCCACAGATATGTTACATAGATGGCACTGTATCTCTTCCTGCATGGGGTTTCTGTTTTCTTCCAGCTGTGCCATTTGAATGCTAGCCTGCATTTTCCTCCTGCTCACAGGATTAATATACAAATAATAAATCTAGGCACTTCTATAGCACCTGCCACATGAGGCAGTCATGGGGCTTTACAAAAAGTGGGGGAACTCCTGGCTTTACTGAACTCAGTGGGAGAATTGCCATTGTTCTTTAACTGGGCTGGGAATTTCACACAATATTAACCCAATATTTCACCTACTAGGTAGGTGACATTTCATTCAACAGCTGGGAAAACAGAGAGAGACAAGACACTCTCAACTTAATTTGAGACACCTCTGGATTTTCAGAGGTATTGAGCACCACCCCCGGCTCTCATGACTTCAGTGCTCTCTACTAATTCTTTATTTCACAGTGAGTGGGGGATGCTCAACAGCTCTGAAAATCTGGTTCTTCCAGAGTGGACTCACTCAAAGTGACTGGACAATTTTGAAAACATATTCCCAGTGACATGCCCAGAGTTCATGCTGTTAGACTGGGAAAGTATTGCTCAGATTCTTGCTCTTAATCAACATAGGTCACAGTGCTACACAATTTGCATTTTTAATAGGAGCTATTTCAACTTTGTTTCCAGCTTCTTTAGCATCTGTTCCTTTTGTCATAGAGGGAGCCATTCTATGTTGTTGTTGTTTTCAGTCTAGTATGACTCTTTGAGGAGACTTAATCTTTTTAATCATTGTTAGAGCCAAGTTTAGTTTTTGGGAGGTTTCTTTGGTGAACAGGGAATTTATAAATGAGCAATAAAAATGATTAAGAAGTTGGTGATCTTGAATTGTAACCAGGTTAAAAACATAACAATGCATAGCTTGACCAAAGCTTGAATGACATCAGTCTGTTGCTAACCAACATGTGTAAGCAGCGAGGAGCTAGGAGAATTATTTAGGTTAGAGCAAGCAGGCATAAGTACCAAGAGATGCAATTTAGCAAGAGAAATTATAAGGATTTATATGACATTAATTGTTAAGCAGAACTCCCCATTAGAGACAATAGGAGAATTGTTTTATAAACTGATGTCCCAGTACAAATAAGGGTGACTACTTGGAGATGCTTTGTGAACTAGCCCTGAGTTTTTCTAGGGCTCTGTATGACATAGTATGGAAGCCCTCTTGCTAAATCTGGGCTAGATATGGTCTTTTCAAATGTAAAGGATTAGGTGCAGGCACTTGTCACTGAGGGCTGGGAGTGCAGGAGGACTTTACAAGCTGGATGGACTGATAGGGAACAGATTACTATTCCTTGCAAATGCGCAAACTGGTATAATTTTTTCCAAATGTTACTGTAACACAAGCTCATGCATTCTTTTTCTCATAGGTACCAGATGGCCTCCACCTTCTCCACCCACTGTTAGCTCTCTCTGGCTGCCTCTTTTACACTATCCTCCACAACTCTTTAAAAATATTGCATCCATGCTTTCTGCTATCTGTACTATCAGACTCAGTTTGCTGTACAGTGCTAGGTAACACTAGCGCCCATGGTTTTATATACTTAATGGCCTCTTGTGTGGACAATATGTGGAGGACTGGGAATGTTTACTCTTTGCTAAGCTGGAGTTGGGGCAGGGAAGGTTCTAAACAGAAGCTCTACCGTGAAGCAGGAAAAGAGAGTAGCTTTATGGGTGGTGCTATTTTTTTTTATTCTAATAAAATTCCTGATTGAGCATTAGAAGAAAGTCCCTCTTTCTGTGATCCTTTCCGGTAGTCCGTTGATCTCATCTGTCAGTCTCCTGATCTTCTTTTCCAGTAGTGCTCTTAACTGATGCTTAATGTGCAGTAGATACACCCTATTTTCTGCATTGCTAGAATGAACATTTTGTCCTTGCCTTCTGTCACTTCTGGATATGTTGATAATGAACAGAATGACAGCAAATGGTGACTTAGAAGGGAACGCTCTGAAGATGGAAGCGGCAAGAAGAAACTCTTAATTATGAAATGTTATTGGAGAAAATAGGTGTACATAACTCCATAGCGGTATGTGCACAGATCATAGCCTAGACTGTGCATATAAAGCATGAGGAGGCAAAGAATCTTTTGCTCGAAAATCTAAAATAGGTAAAGGAGAATCTCTGTTAGCTGTCTCCAGTAGTCCCCAGCTGCTAGCACAGTAGTGTACGAACAGGAAGAGGGGACTCTTTTCACCTCCACAAATAATATTTTGGGTTGACCTGAAGAAGAGAAGAATGACTCTTTTGGTGAACAAGCTCAGACAATGGCATTGAATGCTTATTCAGCAAGCTGATAGCTGCTGTACATCCTGACTAGCTGGGAGTGATAATAGCAAATAAGAGAGGTGCACTTCATTGTGGCAGGAGTTGCAAGTAGGATTTTTTGGGGGAGAGGAGGGCTGCAAAATGCAGCGGAGATGGGGAATTTAGTTGTATGGGTAACATCTGCAATATATGTTCCTCTATTAATCTCTTCAAAGAGAGTATATGGATGGACATTTTTTTTCCCCAAGAAACCTTGCTCCTACAATCTGACTCGGTGATTTAGCAATTAGCAATTTACTTCTGTTTCACTGATGGGTACTACACAAAGTCAAAATAGAGAAGGAACTTGGGGCAATCATGTTTGTACAGCAACTTGCTGTGGGTGGTTGTCACCTAATTGAAATAAATGTCTTGGCCGTTTGTAATGTGAGTTATTATTCCAATTTGCCACTAGAATGAACCTCCTTCTAGTTATGCTAGGGGATATTTCTCTGTGACTTTCCCAAATGACCATGCATCAGATAACCCCCTTTTTTTTTTTTTTTTTTTGGTTAAAGAGGCAATTAGATTGAGTGAAGGTCAATATTTCTTGTCCTGTGGAAGCCTGTGACGATCACTATTTGAAACATCTTAACATTAAATAAAATCACACATGAAATCTGTTTTGGCTGGAAGTCTGTTACATTTTTAGGATGAGGAACACTAAGCAGGGATGGGGGTTGAACAAATCAGTGTGTCCTCTCTCCTGGAACTGCAAACCTAAGGAAGTAGATCCAAAATTCCCCTGAAAGACGAATAAATAGCCTCTCTTTCACCTCCCCACCACTTCTGATTTGAAATAAAATGCAGGCAGTTTTAACTAGAGTTTGTGCAAATTAATTGAAGATCTTGTTTGTGTGATTGTGGGTCTATTTTAAATGGAGATGTCATGGTTAAAATACTTAATGGTGCAGATGCAATGTGTTCTTTCTAAACGGAAATAACTATTGGGAAGAAGTGAAAGCGTTACAGATCACTTAAATGTCTCAGCTGAGTGGGTATTAGAACTGTTAAAACAAATGCATCATTTTCTGAAATTCTGTAGTAGTGTCTTCTCCTAAAATATTGCCAAATTAGTGCTTATCAGATCAGTAATGCAGTGTGCTCACACCTTCAGGTAACACTGTGATTCATAGGTTTTTTTTGTTTCTTTTTTAATGATAGCGGCTGCTAGCTGTAACTATGGAATGTATTGTCATGGAAACCACACTTTTCTAAATTTACACTGGTGCTGGTGATGAGAGAGACAGGACTTGAAAGAAAATCTGTTTAATAATGAGACAGCCAGGCTGGGAATAAACAGATCAAAGATTCAGATATTTTTATGAGCATTTGTCATAACATGATTTCTAAACAGGGTCAAGCAATATTTCATATGCTAACCATGAGGAAAAGTTGGAAAGAAGTCCTCCTTTTGCGTTACTTTGGAATAATAAGTCAAACAGAGCATGGATTATTGATGTTTGGTCAAATAGCATCTCTGGAATAAGCTCCCATGTGATCTAATGTGGCATATAAAACACATTTCAAGGCTGTGTGAAATCAAACAATGGCCAGAGTGAATTGAAGACAGTGGATTTTTAGAATCTGTCATTTGCAAAAAAATCCTTAAAAAAAAATTAGGACTTATGATGGGAACTGGGTTGTAATTTTAACTATGGAGCAATTGATGCTGCTCCATAATACTGTTTCTGTGATCAATTTTGTATCTAAGCGCTCTTAATACACACTATTGTAGTATCTAGGTTCCGTGTATGCAAACTGGGAAACCTCAGTCCTATCCTTAAGGAATCAGAACTAATAAATATAAAATATTATTGTATCAAATCAAGATTAGGTTATACGTGAAGAAAACTTCTAAAAGGAAAAATTAGCAATCAAGGGTATTAAAAAAAAAAAAAAATCCATGCTGTTTAAGAAACTAAATCCTTTTCTTACCTAGGGTTTTGCTGAACATGAGACTCTTGGTAACTTTATTGTTTGTAAGATGGTGTTCAGGAAATAAATCAATGGAGACACTGCCATCTAGCCAATAGATAATTGATGCAAGCAGGCAAACAAGTGCTTTCACTCAAAGCTTCTACTTTATTTAGTCTCCAGCACATGCACACATCTGCAACTGGTTAGCAGGGCACCCCAAATCACCCCTCAGATTCATATTTACCCAGGGTCCTGAAGAGGTCTCGAGAGGATAACTATAGATGTCCAGTGGCCAGCCTTCCATCTGCAGGGGAACTGGAGAGGTGTCCAAGCGTTCAAATGTACACAAGCTCATATTTCTTCCTCTTTTTTTGTATCCAATTTGTTAATATTAAATAGCTTGCTCATCAACCCCCTTCCCCCTGCTGAACAGAAGTAAGTTAAGGGTGGGGATTTCTAGCCTGTCAGAATTTTCCATCAGTTAACAAATAGTAATAGTTAACTATTGCCAGACTTTCAATCTTGCAAAACCGCATGCTTCGGAGAAATAAGTCAAGTCAGGAGGGCATAGGGTCCCGTTCACTCCTCAAGGTTACTCTCACGTCACTCTCCTCTCCTGGTCTGTTAGTTGTGCTAAGGCCTCCTTTTAGCTGCTTTCAGCAATAAGCATAACAACTGGTATTCCCGCTGAGGGCAGTGGTTTAAGCATGTTACTGGGCTCTGGACTATCAAAAATCTGCACATAGACTTTCAGATTTTGGAAAATGGGGGGTAAATTACATAAGAAAGAACCAGTTCTGTACTTATTTATTTTTAGTTATTGTACTGCTCCCTTTACATTGTGGTCTCCAGTCAGCATAACAATATAGAGTTAAAATATAATCTAGTTACAAATCCTCTAATATTTACTCTGAGAATTCTTTGAAGCACATCCATATTTGTACTTTCATTTGCCATAAGTGTTTCTATAGTCTGTTGTGAAGCACATTCTGTGCTCACTTTAGCCCAGTCCCTGGCAGAAAATATTCCAATCATCTCTTCAGAATACACCGACAATTGTCAGGGAGACAAACTGCTCTCATTTAATCAGAAAGCACTCATAGTGTGATGAGCAGAGCCTCATAAGTTACAAATGGTAAGGTCAAGTCACTATTTAAACAACTGCTGGAATTATTTCACTGTCAGCTGTGAAAGTGTTTAAACTGCCTTCTTCACCCTTTTTTCTCCTTCTTGCTTTTTTGTATTTACACTTTTATTAATTCAACTTTTAACACAAAGTTAAAAAAATTACAGCTATCAGATTGACCATCCACATGCTTTATTGTACATTTTGATCCGTCACTACTGAAATTGAGGAAATAGGACCGCTGCTTGCTATTACTGTAGCCAAAATATTATAGTTCCCCTAAACTCCTGTAATGGTTAAATACTTGACATACTGGAGGCTAATGTGTAGAATATGTTTAAAGGTTATATTATTGAATTATAGCTGCCTCATCTGTAGGTATAGTACTTCAAACAGAGTTTAAAGGGATGTTTGGTTTTTTTAAGCTTCATACTGGTTCGTTTTCCACGTAGCTTCATGTACTTTTTTTTCAGTGTCTCCTGCAATCCATCAGACTGTCTATTTGCAAATTTGTGCCTGGAGAAAGCTCCCATGTGGCAGGCGAGGATTGGGTAAATGCTACTTGTAACAGTGTTTTTTCTCCCATTGCAAACTCCAGCAGCTGAGATTTTCAGCTTTGAGTACAGTTTGTTTCATGCTGAGATTCATCTATTTCGAGAAAGCAAAGGTTGTAGCTTCTATGGAGTTTTAATTTAATTGATCCTTTTTCTGTGTTTTGGAGGAGAGGGAATCCTTATTGGAATGCATATTGATAAAGGCTGAAGATTATGTCTCGTTAGATAAGTAGGTTTTTTTTTTTGTTTTTCCCCTCCCCACAATGACTATGTATTGCAGCAACTCACTGGCTTTCTACCAAATCAGGAGCTGCAGTATTTTTCTTCCGATGGAATAATTTCAGCCCACTTGAGCTAGCATGACAATCTTATGTGATTGTTATGAGTAGGCGTTTATATCCTTTTACATGCTAATACTGCCACACCTGCTATTCCCCCTCATTTCCATTTTTTCCCTTCAATGTAAAAACTAATTTCCCAGTGGAAGGGAAACCCTGAGATTCATGATCAATGCTGCATCATTGATTCATCAACAAAGAAGGGGATGGCTGAATGGGACACAGGTAGAGATTCAAGCAAGCTGCTTCTAACTAGCAAGAGAAGATAGCTGTTGAGCAGCTTATGTTGCCACTCCATGTGCCGTATCAGCTACTTGTTTTCATCTTTCAGTAGGCTGCTACTACTGCAGCACTAAAGGAATGTGCCCTATTGTTAAAAATCCTGACTGCTTTACACCAATGATTTGCCACTGCAAAGTTGCATGCACCAACAACACTTTATCGTTGATGTTTGGATGCAAGGTAGGACATGGTTAATGTATTTAAATGCATGTTGTAACTCCTTTGATTATCTATGCTATTTTATTTAATGCCGGAGTAGGGATATACATAAGATTCAGAGCAAATTGGAATTTGTTGGCTATATGATAGGGCTTACAGTACTGATACATTTCAGATGTTATAGGAAATCCAGAGTAAGAAAGGGTTTCCTTTATTTCTATAATAGTATAAGTACAGATTCCCATAGGAGAAACAATTGGATTATAGAATTTGTTTTAGACTTCATTATATACTTGGCTAACAAAGGTAACTAAATCATTAATCTCTCACTTGCCCCGCTTCATTGCATTTGAAATGTATACCCTTTATTCTGAAACCCTGAACTAAGTAGAAATGTATCTACTGTTTTTCATTGATATCGGTGATGGTGCTCCTAATGAGACTAGAAATGATGATGAAGTATGCAGCTCTGCACTTCTGTATATTAAATAAAGTAAGCCCATAAAACCTTTAAAAGTCTGCAGAAGGTGACAAATGCATATTTTAGTAAATGTTTTCTTTTGGGGGCTGAACAATCAATTAAATTTAAGAGAGAAATTCAGTCAAAAGGTGGCGTAGTAATCCAGAGAAGTTCATTTTTTGGCTCTATAAAGGAATCTCACCTCTAATTTTGCAAAGAAAGTGTTGGGTTGGGTTTTTAATTTTTTCTTTAAAGAAAATTCTGATTTTTACATTTTCTTGTACCCATTTTTGCTCATTATTCTTTTACTAAAATAATTTGATAGAGATGTCTTGTTAACGCAAGACTTATTAGCTTTGGAAAAAATAAGTTTTGTTCTTGGATCATTTGAGCATGCACCATGAAATTGTACCGGGTGCAGAATTTTTTGCCAGTTCCTATGCACAGCTGTCTGTGAATAATTACGCAAATAGTTTTAAAGCTGTTCTGTTCATTAAAAAGTACAGCGATCAAATAACTATTTGGTGCTACTAAAAAGAGTTAAGATCACCGTTCAAGGATGATTACACCTGCATGGATTTTTCAATTCTCATAAATGGCTGTGTCCATTGAAATATGCCAGTGCAACAAATCTCAAACATCATTTAGAGTAGCGACACGACATTACTTTGGAGTTACCATGAAATACCAAAAAATGTTCTGAAATACCAGGTAGTAACTCCATATAATACTGTCCATAATATAGATGAGCTAGTATTTCTAAATGTAAACTAAAGGTTAATGACAGCTATATTACCTAAGGGTTAAGAATACCGTTATCAAGCATAGTATAGTTTTTTAAAACTTAATAATAACCATTTACAAGTGTTGGTTTGTCTACTTCCATACATGTTTTCTTTGCATTTAAGGTGTTGCCCAGCATGGGAAAACCATAATCACCCTGTTCTTATTCCAAACAAAACCAAAAAGACATAAAGGTGCTCTAATTTTAATTGCTGTGTCATGATGCCACTAATGATGTGAACAGTGTTGACAGGTTAACAATTTATACGCCTCTTCAAATTTCTTCATAAAAGCAATTAATGCTTCTTTTTCATTTTAACTTCAAAACTGATTGTGAGTGTTAAAAATATAATTTAATAAAGGTGAATTATTAGTCAGGGGAAATTAAATGCAAGCCACCAATCTAATAAGGTAGGCCAATGGCCTAGGGACCAGCATCCAATTTGTATTCCTGCCCGTAAGCATGATTTTCAAAGGATGTTCTTTGAGGCACTTAAGCTCTTTCATGATTTTCAGATCCTGTTATGAAGCAGGAGAATAAAATTAATGTTATTTGTTTAGAGCTGCAGGCTTATTACTTAGTCACAGTGTGGTGTTTTTACTTTAAGAAACCACATTATGAATGAAAGAACTTGGGCGGGAGGGAGAGAGGGAAGAGGATGGTGATGCTAAAGAATGATGATGATGAAGAATGATGCTAAAGAACCTAAGTGTAATGACTTGTGTTGAACTCGCCCTAGACAAGTAAAATGTGTACTTGCTTGACACTGTTACCAGACGGTGTGTAGTATAGTGGCAGATATACAGATATTTGATATATCACTGGCTCCACTTTTTGTATCACAGCGAATACCCCGTAAAATGCCCAATGTACGAAAGCAGTCCGCTTTGCTGCTCTCTGAGCATATTGTCCATTTTAATTATGGCTCATATTTAATATTTGGAATGGTTGGATTATTTTGCCAGGGTCAGGTATTCCTGGTTCACTGTATTTAAAATAACTTTCTGCCTATCTCACTGGGCTGATAAGGATAGGAACATAGTAATCAAATGAGAGAACTCCTATGGGATCATAAGGTCAGTTTCTTTACCAATATTGGGTATAGTCCCTGAGAGAGGACATACCATGTCAACGCTTAAGAGCATGACTAGAAGTTGGTTGCATGTTCCTCAAGTCTATGGTATGCATTCTCTCCTAGATCTAATTGGACCAGGACTAAAAGAGCAGGAGAACTAAAGGGACAGCCCAGAGCCTGTACCCCACACCCCAGCCAGGAGCCCCCTCCCACACTCTGAACCCCAAAGCCCCCTTCTTCACTCCAACCTCTCATCTCTGGCCCCACACCAGAGCCTGCATCCCCAGCTGGAGTCCTCACCCATTCCCATCAGCAAGGACTCACCTTGCTCTTTTTGCCCCAAAGCTGCTGCTCCACCCCCTCCTTTTGTTCTCCAGGCCACCTCTAGGCGTAGGCTGTTTTTTCTTTTTCAAGTCACTTTACTTTGGGCTCATGGTTTAAATACACTCTCATTCCTTTATATTTAAGGGAATGGATTGTTGCCATTCCCAACTGGACCTGGTTTTTGGAAAAGTGTTCACTTATGCTGCATAAATCTGGAATAGCTCCAGAAGAGTCTAGCATTAATGATGTGAAAAATTATCTCTTCTTGGAACACTTGAGTAATCAATTTACAGCAAAAGGTAAAATCCCAAACTCGAGTTGTGTACGTGTGGTGAAAAAAATGGTTTTCCATTATCTCACCATCATAAAAAAAAAAGTCAGTACTCCAGTCTATACTGTTCTTTCAAGAAGGAATTCAAAGTTCAGAGAAATATCTCCATGCTGTAAAATAAGCAGGTCAGATAGCAAATCAGAGTATAGCAAATATATACTGAATAGAGACAAAGAAAAATCTCCTCTCTTAAAGACAGTGCAAGTTTCAAAACCGGAATGTTCCTAACACTTTTTACTTATAGCTTTGTGCCCTAATGTTAGCAGGGGCATGGTCTCACTGTATTGTGGGGAACTTCCTGGCTTATACACTACCCCGGTGGAATTGGCTAGTGAAAGGATCTGAGTTCTCACTCCCACTTCCTTTACCCAGAGGCCTCCCTGCTCTTGAGGACTCCCCTTCTACTCTCCTGTGTGGCAGAGTCCTCGCAACCCCGACAAGACTGGGCCCAGGATCTCTGGGGAGCTCAACCCCCAGGGGGTTAGGGTGTCCCCACTGCAGGGTACTTTCTTGGCTCAGGATGCTTCCCTGACCCTCTAATCACTTCATATAGGTTGACAAATATAATTTAAAAACATAAGGAAAAAAATGAGAAAGGTTAAAGGAAAACACGTAACCCTACTCTGTGGCATAGGGACATCACAAATAGCCATCTCTGGAACGTAAGGGAAGTTCACAGTCTGTTTCTTACGTGTGGCAGGACTCCTGGGCCCTGGCTGTGCTGCAGGCACGCTGAGGGTTGGACACTTGCTCTGGTGGTGGCCACATGTCTTCAGGCTTTGGGTGGTAGGACCCTTCTTCCCAGCATCGCCCCCCCGTCAGAGTTATGATCCCCCTGCAAGCAGGAGTGGCGCCAGGGTTTTTGGGCCCCTAGGCAGGGGTCCTTCCATGCTCCCGGTCGTTGGCGGCAATTCTGCGGCAGGGGGGATCCTTCCGCGCTCCTGGTCTCCGGGGCACTTCAGCGGCAGGTCCCGGAGCGAGTGAAGGACCCGCTGCAGAACTGCCGCCGAAGACCCGGAGCATGGAAGGACTCCCTGTAGTAAGCCTCTGTCCCAAATCTGGACCTTAGCGTCCAAAATCTGGGTGCTTAGCATGAACCTCCAAGCTTAATTACCAGCTTGGATCTTATCTTGCTGCCACCAATCAGGATTCTGAGTACCTGATAAACTCTCTGGTCTCCCCAAACCTTTCCCTGGGGGACCCTCAAGACTCAGATGCCCTGAGCCTCCAACAAAGAGAAATAACCCACTTCCCTTCCTGCTCTTTACTTCCTCCCAGATTTTCCCGCCCTGGGGATACTAGGAGATTTCCCTGCTTCAATCCCTTGAAACACAAAACAGAGAGGACGATTTACCTTCCCCCCTCCTTCTTCTCCCCCCTCCCAGTCTTTCCCTGAGAGAGACAGTACTCCTGGCACAGAGATTCCTATCCCCTTGCCTTAACTAGGAAAAGAAAATCCAACAAGTTTTAAAAAGAAAGCTTTATATAAAAAAGAAAGAAAAAACACATGACATGATCACTGCATCAAGATGACATAACACAGGGCTATTGCTTAAAAGAAAATATGAATAATCAGCCTTATTCAAAAAGATATCCAATTTAAACATTCCAGCAACTCCACACATGTAAATACAAAATACAATATAAACCTATTGCTTTTCCTTTTGTACTCACAACTTGGGAACAGAAGGGTAGAAAGAAGCTTGGAGATAGAAAAAAAAAAAGCTCTTCCCTCATAGCCGAGAGAAACAAACAGACAGAACAAAGACAAAACACACCCAGAAGTTCCCTCCCTCACTTTGAAAAATCCAGTTTCCTGATTGGTCCTCTGGTCAGGTGTTTGGTTCCCTTTGTTAACCCTTTACAGGTAAAAGAAACATTAACCCTTAGCTATCTGTTTATGACACCCCCCGCCGCTGAATTGCCACCGAGGGTGGCAAAATGCCACTCCCCCAAATCCTAGTGCCCTAGGCAACTGCCTAAGTCGCCTAAATGGAAGCGCCGGCCCTGCCTGCAAGGCCCTTTTGCTGATGGAATCTCCCTGTGCTGGGGCCTCTGCCCAGGCCCTCCCCCTATCATATTCCCCAGCTGTAGGTTTGCCAACTTTCTGATTGCATAAAACTGAACACCCTTGCCCTGCACCATCCCTGAGGCCCTGACCCCCCCCAGCTCACTCCATTTTTCCCCCTTCTCTCCGTCACTCGCTCTCCCCCACCCACTCACTCGCTCATTTTCACCGGGCTGGGTTTAGGATGTGGGAGGGGGTACAGTCTTTGGGCTGGGGGTGTGGGTTCCAGGCTTAGGAGCTGCAGGGACATGCAGGGTGCTTCCAGGAGCCATGTGGAGCTGGCCACTGTGGCCAACCAGACTTTTAGCAGCCCGGTAAGCAGTGTTGACCGGAACTGCCAGGGTCACTTTTCAACTGGATGTTCCAATCAAAAAATGGATGCTTGACATCCACTTCTCACTGCAGCTGGCTCTGGAATGCCCCAGCTTCAGCTCCACTCTGCCTCTCTGCTGTTGCTTTGCCTCCTGCATAGTGTCCTGGGCTGCTTCTCTGGCCTGTCTGGTTTTGGTTGCTGCAGCTCTGCTCCTAGTGTAGATCTGCTCCTTGGGTTGCTTCTTTAGCCCCCTTGCCTGCTGCTCTCTCCTGAGCTCAGCACCATTCTGGACCAGGCAGCCCCAGCTTATACGGAGGCTGGGACCCTGGCCTCTTGACTCCCTCATTAATCTGCCTGCCCTGTCAATCAGGCTGACCTGGAGCCCCTGAGGTCTGTCTCAGGGTCCTGATTTCCCATCGGCCCTTCCCCTTTCTTTTGGTACTGGCCAACCAACCCCCCAGTAAGCACTTTAGTAAGCGGCTAACAGTCCCCTTACACTAAGTTAGAACCAAAGTCTTCAGGGGGCAGGGGCAGCTCTATGTCTTTTGCTGCCCCAAGCACTGCAGTCGGGCACCTTCAGCAGCATTTCTGCAGGAGGTCTGCCGGTCATGCTGTCATAAGCATAATTCCTAATTCTGAACCTTAGAGTCCAAAATGTGGGTGCCTGCATGAAACCTCCAAGCGTATATTACCAGCTTGGATCTGAATAGCGCTGCCCACCAGCCAAAAATTTCCAGTGTTTGGCTCACTCTGGTCTTCCCCAAAACCTTCCTTGGGCACCCCAAGACTCAGATGCCGAATCGTTACCACAAAGGCGAAATAACCCCCTCCCCCGCTCGACTCCTCCCCATTGCTTCCCCTCCGTTGGGTTATCCTGGAAGATTACTGTACTTAAACTCCGTTGAATTACAAAACAGATGAGGGCAATTTACCTGTTGCGCCCCTCCTTCTTTTATCCCCTCCAGTCTTTCCCTGAGAGAGACCCATATCCTGGCACAGGATTCTATTCCCTAGAGCCTCACTTAGAAAAGAAAATCCAACCAGGTTCTTAAAAAGAAAGAAAAGAACATAAAATTGCGTCTCTGTGATACAAGATAACCAATATACAGGTCAATTGCTTAAAAGAAAAAATATGAATAAACAGCCTTATTCTAAAAAGAAATACAATTTAAACATCCAGCAACTACACACATGTAAATACCAGAAAATACAATAAAAGCCTATGTTTTCTACTTTGTTACCTACAACGGAAAGCTGAGATTGATTAGAGTTGAAGATAGAAAGATCCCTCTCATAGCCGAGAGACAGACAGGAGACACAGACAAAGGGACACA
This sequence comes from Chelonoidis abingdonii, assembly GCF_003597395.2. NCBI lineage: Eukaryota > Metazoa > Chordata > Testudines > Testudinidae > Chelonoidis > Chelonoidis abingdonii. The sequence continues at coordinate 353,633,366 of NC_133769.1, forward strand.
AACCCAAACATTCCCTCCGTGAGCTTTTAAAAATCTTGTTTCCTGATTGGTCCTCTGGTCAGCTGTTTGGTTCCCTTTGTTAACCCTTTACAGGTGAAAGAAACATTAACCCGTAGCTATCTGTTTATGACACGCGCAGATTCAGCGGTGGTTCTGTGGGTGATCTGCCAGTCCTATGCCTTCAGCATACTCGCTGCGGGACTGGCAGACCTCCTGCAAGAACACCACCAAAGGCTCCCTGACTGCCGCCCTCACAGCGACCAGCAGGCTGCCCCCCATAGCTTGCCACCCCAGGCACACGCTTGCTGCGCTAGTGCCTGGAGCTGCCTCTGTCAGGTGGGTAAGAAAGGAAATTTTGGGTCTGCCCCATCATAACCCACTTCTTGCTTTTATAGTTTACTGATTCCTAATAGGAAGCCATGGGGAGCTTTCTGGAGAAAGGGTGGGGTTTTTGAGAACATGTGCTCAGTGGCCTAGTTGCACTATATGTTGCATGGATATTCCTGAGAATGGGCTAATCTGTGTGGCATGCTGGACAACCTTAATTCAGGGCCTTTTTTCATGGAAATTGGTACGTGGCTTGTTTTTGGCCAGTCTTACGGACTGTTACTTTCAAAATGCAGAAGGGTTCAAAGTAATATAATTTGAAAAACAGGACAGCTTCTCTGTGTCTTAGGTACTTACATTGTTCCCCTAAATGCAGTGTCTGAGTGCACCTCAGCTTTCAGTTTACTTCTCTTCAGAATGCTTCTGTGAAGTAGGAAAGTCATTATATGGACAGGGAACTGAAGCACAGAGAGACTGTACCAGATTTTTAAAGGTATTTAGGTGCTAACACAAGCATCCAGGTACCTAAAGGGATTTTCAGAAATGGCTAAGTACCTAACTCCCATGGTCTCTCATACACAATCTGCTGGAACAGGGGACTGCATCTCATAGATTCATAGACTTTAAGGTCAGATGGGACCATCATGATCATCTAATCTGACATCCAGCACATTGCAGGCCACAGAACCTCACCACCGACTCCTGTAATAGACTGCTAATCTCTGTCTGAGTTATGGAAGTCCTCAAATCATCGTTTAAATACTTTAAGTTACAGAGAATTCACCATTTGCAAGTGACCCATGCCCCATGTTGCAGAGGAAGGCAAATAACCCCCAGGATCTCTGCCACTCTGACTCAGGGGAAAATTCCTTCCTGACTCCAAATATGGTGATCAGTTAGACCCTGAGCATGTGAGCAAGACCCACCAGCCAGGCACCTGGGAAAGAATTCTCTGTAGTAACTCAGAGCCTCCCCATCTAGTGTCCCATCCCTGCTGTTGGAAATATTGGCTACCTGCCATTGTAAGCAGTCCTGTCATACTATCCCCTCCATGAATTTACCTGTGTCTCCCAGGTCCTCAAGTAGTACCCTAATCACAGTATCATAATTCCCCTACAGTTCAAATTATGTCTATCACATAAGAGTAGATGGATTAGGCCTCAATTCAGCAAAGCAAAGTCAATGGGACTTAAGCACATGCTTAATTGTAAGTATAGGCTGCAGTACCTTGCTAAACGGGGTCTTTAATAAGTAGTTTAATGTGGATGTACTATTATCTCAGGCCTGTTAACATCTGTTAACTTTGTTCTTATGTGGAGTGGCAGACATTATTTCTGTTTGTGATGATACTTATCCTGTCATTTCAGTTACATCTCTTGACTTTTATATACAGGTGATGTTTTGCTTGTTCACTTTTTTCTGTGTATCTTGTAAGAAAATGTATTGGAAATTCCAGCAAAAGATGCACAGGGGCCTCTTATTAGCTGAGTTTGATGGAAATTTTGAGGAATTGTGTTTTTTCCTTTTTATTTAGGGCTAGTTTGTATCTGGCCATAGCACAGTTGTGGACGGCAGAAACCTCTCCTCGCTCCTCCCTTGCCCATGCAAATATATTACCTGCAGCTCTCTAGGAGAGCAGTTGAGTCCAGTCAGAGATTGTGCATTTCTTTTTTACACCACTGCTCATCTAAGCAGAAATATCCGGCTAATCCTAAACTCTCTCGCTCCTCCAAAGGTGCAAAAGCCCCAATTCTCCAACTGCCTGATGGGACATTCGGCCAGTTTATGTGCAAAGACTTACATATGTGCCTAGACTAAAGCACATGTGTAGTCGAATCTAACTTAAATGAGGCCTTTGATTTCCCCCAACATTGTGCACTCAATATCCTCTTCCTGATCAGGAGGTTGGTATACCCCCCCCCCACTAATATATTTAAATACCTTCCTAGATAGTACCTAAAAAATAAAAGTAGTGGAGTAAAACATGGCAGATTAATCTATAAATCTGAAGTTGCAAGCTTTTCTTGGTAGAAGTAATTTTCTTTAATGTCTGCACCACAAGCTGGTCAACTCAAGAGTGTATAATAATGGGTAATAAAAGTAAACCTTAAATAACTGAATAAGGATTTGATTTGTGGAATCTCATGGAACTATCCAAGGTGGCTTATGAGTGTCAGTTCTTACCTGTGAACATATTTCAGTTCTGATTTTGGGTTGCGGCTGGAAATGAGGTGGTGTAAGAATAGATATTCATGGTCACACCTGCTTCTATGGTCCACCATTGGAGACTGATAGATTGTATTAGGTTCCAGAATGATCTGAGGGAGTTTACTGCCTAGTCATAAACTATCAGAATGAGTCCACTGGAACATAATTGTTATGCATAGCAGATAATACACAGAGTGGAACCTGAATGCCTCCTTCCACATATCAACTTTGTTAGGTCAGCATGGTTTTAAAAAACTGCTCAGCAACAGCTGTAGTTGCAGGGGAGAAAGCTGGATTGCCCATAGCAGGAGACTGACTATGATCAGCTGTGTCATAGAGGATTTGTGCATTCTTATGCAGAAGCAGTGCTAAAGGCAAAGAGTTTTCTCTCTCTAGCATAGACTCTATGAAAGCTAACTTATTTCAGCTGACTATGCCTCTTTTATATGAGGTACTGTTGAATTTTCTTAGATAATGGCAATTGGGTACTGACTGAGGTGGTATTAACTTACAGAAATGTAAAAAGGGATGCCTATTCCATAACATAATGTAAAAATACATTCTAAGTGCAGTGGTACAGTCTAAGGTAGATGAAGTGAGCCAGGCAGTGTAAACACTGGTGAACAATTCCCTCCCACTTCCAAATGTCTGCAGGGAAAATATGAGCTTTATGGTGCATTCTGAAGGTCAACAGGCTCAGGCTCTCTCAGATTGAGGGGAGTGAATTCCAAAGTCAAGAGGCTCACGTAGGAACACCCTGCCAGCGGTCCTCTTGTCATATCTGTAGGGCTCCAGCTTGAGTGCCTCCGCTGAGCCCAACCATAGTAATCTGATATAACCAGAGACAATTGTTCAGGTCCTAAGCCATTAATGTCTTTTAAAGAGCAAACCCAACACCTCATACTTCACTGAGACCCACATGAAGGCAATGGGGATCATGGCACACTGGTTTAATATGGTTGTGGGAAGACAAAGTGGGCAGATGTTTTTTTGTGCTTGTTTCAGTTTCCGTGCTGTTTTAAGGTGTAGCACCATGTAGACTACTTCGCAGTATCTAATCTTGAGGTGAGAAGAGCATGGCTGATGGTTGCAAGTTCTGCATCCAACAGCTGCAACCTCCTGGCTGTACATAAATGGTAAAAAGCTGACCTGACTTGTCGTTGCTGCTAGCTGATCTTCTTGTAGCAATCCCCCCAGACCTTCCAGATCATGAACCTGACCAACAAATGGCACAAAAATTCCCTTAACCAAAGGGATAGATATAATTCATGCCCTAGCATCTGGTTGCTTTCCTCAGCCATCTGACATTGCTTCAGTCTTGTCTGGATTAAGCTGAATCAGCTGGCTCTCAACCATGACCCGGTGTTGCCCAGACATCAAGTAAAATCATTGACTATTTTGGCTGGGTCAGGTGAAATGGAGGTGAAAAACTGTGTTATTGGCATACTGAAAATACTGCCGCCCATCTCTTCTCACTATCCTGCATACATGTAAACAAGAGGGATGACCAGATGAGAGCGCCTTCAGAGAGGGGAGCAGTGTCCAATCGATACCTTCTTAAGAATGTTCACAAGGAAGGAATAGCCACTCTAAAGCATCTCCATATACCCATGCTGTGACCCACAGGCAAGTCAACATGACCTCATGGTGACATTTGGCCTCTCAGGGGCAGTGGTGATCGGGGCGGGGGGAGAGGAGAGGTGAGATATTGAACTGGGAAGAAAGAATTGTACCATATGCTAGAGTAGTACCATCAATGTCACCTGTAGGGTAACTTGTGATTCTGAATGCTTGGAGTTGACAATCTTGCCTTCTGCAAAATTATTCAAGCCCTTGTCACCTCCATGCTTAATTACTTAACATTACTTTTGAAGTCAACCTGGCACCTCAAGATAGTGCTGAATGGCACCTCCAGAGTGGCATGGGCCACTGAGAACATACATCTGTGCATGAGTCTCTGCGTCTGGCTGTAACTCATTGCGTTGGTAATTACTTGGAGGTGCGGGGAAAATTCAGAATGCTTTGGAAGGTGACTTCCTGAGGGGCCATCTCTCACCATATATTCCATCACAGCAGACACAATTGGCCGTGAGGTTCATGAGGATGATTCTTAGGTTTGAACATGCTGTAGCCAGCAGCATTTTCAGCTAAAAATGTCTTTTTGCTTTTAGAAGTGACTCTTTGGTAGCCACTGGGTAGGGAGCTTCAGAGCACAATGAGGCCCATTGATTTTATTCTTACTAATTTGTGTTTTTTTTAATCTCCATAATTAAATTCCTACCTTCCACCACAGTAGGCACTATAGAAATTTTGACTGAAATGTCAAAGATGTTGTAGGCTAAGAAGCTTGCATATTCCTTTAAAAATAAATACCGTGGAGCTAGTAGAATTGGGCAGTTACTACTAACTGATGGGAGTGAGACAAACTTCTCCAATGGGAAGGTTATTCCATAATTGTCTCCTCTGGGACTTCTTGCATCTTCCTTTTGAAGATAGCTGGTGCTGGCCGCTGTCAGAAACAGGAGACTGGAGTGGCTGGACCACAGATCTGATTCAGTGTATAAATTCATATGTTCCTCCCATCACAGCCAGCACCCTTGTTGGCAGTTTCAGCAATGGAATATGATTTCCCCCATCCTTCCACTGCCCCCAAAAAAGTGCTCATCACCCACATTCTGTTGAGTCAATGGGAGCGGAGTACTCTGTCGACAGCACCTCTTCAATATAAACCTTCTACCTGATGAAGGAGTAGTTGTCAGGCAACTGCTCTTCTTTGTTTCTCTTGGGGTGCAGAATGTTAGTGACTTGCTGTGATCTCTCACAGAGACTTATTTGTTCTTGTTTCCCTTAATTTTATTATAATTCAGAAAATCCTGGTGTTTAGACAGACCTTTCACAAATGCCAAAATTCAGTTGAGGGGTAGAAGTGGATTAATATATGGGTTTATATGAGAAATACTGTAGCATTCAACTAAATCTATTGTTGAGGTTCAGCAGAGAGTTTTGTTTCCTTTTGCGCCCATTATGTTAATACTATGGAAGATTTACACCTTTATCCTTCATTTCCAGGAAGGGATGGGTGGTCTTGTGGTTAAAGCACTTGATTGGGACTTGGGAAATCCTGGATTTTATGTCCCACTCTGTCACAGGCTTCCTGTGTGACTTTGGGAAAGTTGACTGTGCTACCTGCTTCCAGCTAGCAGTAGATGTAGCAAGGCCAAGCTGCTGTTCTCACGCTACTTTCAGCCAAAGCAGATACAAGACGTCTCAGAAATCTCAAATGACAAAATCACCAGCCCAGTTCAGAGGAACCATCAATGTTTGAATAGTTCATCAGTTAATGATACGGTGAATGTGACACTGCTGTGTGCAGAGGCCACTGTCTACCATCCTGACCAATATTGTCTCACTGTTCACTTGTACTTTCCTTGTTTCTCTTGTCTTACGCTTAGTTCCTTCCCCAGGGAGATTGCAATCTATCTTTGTTTTATGTTTGTACAGCACCTAGCACAATGAGGTCGTGGCCCATGACTAGGATTCCTAGGTGCTATGAGAGTGCAAATAAATAATTTAAGAATACTGAGATGCAGTAACTTTGTGAACATTGTCTGTGACCTGGTTAGCAGATGGAGTTTGGGTAATAATACATTCATACAGGGAAGTTTTGATTGGGATAGTGGGAAGAACAAGCCAGAAAGCAACTTTTGCTTTGTTTAGGCAAAGATGGTAATTTGCTGAAAGTAAGTTTGTCTTAGAAGCATATTTTTACTTGCAACACTTTCTGTCTTTATTCCTTATCCTTGGTATTACTTAATCCTATGTCCTCTTGTTAAATAAACTTGTTTTACTTTCACTATAAATCAGTTAAACACTTAGATTGAAATAAGTGTGCTTTGTCAAACCCCAATTAAATTAATGAGCTGCAGTGCATTGCCTCTTTAAAGGAGCAACTCGTTGTGAATGTTCTAGGAGAAGGCTGGGAGATGAGTCTGGAGAATTTGGCAGTTGGTGCTCACTGTCTGTTACCTGCAATGCAACGTTTGGACTGGCAGAGTCCTGAAGAGTTTGCTGGCAAGGCAGAAAAGCTGGTGTGTCAGGGAGTTGTCACACAGCTTAGCAATAGCAAAACTCTCGCTGTGGCTGATGGGTAACATAGTAACTCCTGGGAATCCCAGCACATTGTTACCATTCAGACAGTTTGGGGGAAATTCAGAACTAGGAGGGTGTTGGGGTCACCCAGCAAAAAGTAGCTAAGACTGGTGGCAGCCAGGCTGTGACCTACAAGCTTGTATGCAGCTGTTGGTGTTATGCTGCTGTGACTCACAGCCTTAGCACTGAAGGCACCCAAAACTGTAGGGCAGGTGGTGACATAACCCCTCACTGGTCTGGGATGAACCCTAAAACATCACGATTATTATACATCTCAAATGGTAATTTACATGTTTTCTTGCTGTTGTCTCAGATGTTCAATTCTGCTTGAATAGTTTGTTTTTTTTAAACTTATACAGTATCCTGATGTAATGCAATTATTGGAAGGACTATTTGATATCACCAAATATTTTAAGATTACACCATATGTAGGTACAAGTATGACATGAAAATTACATCATAAGACAATAATGATACATAAATATATTTAAATGACAATGTCAGCAAAACAGAAAATTTTCATGGGATAGTGTTCTTCTGAAGCTACAGAAATCGTTCTTATACTCCCCAAAATAGCATTCAAAATACTTAAATTACTTTGATGGTAGAGAACATTTAAAAAATTGTGTTGATTTTATAATATCAATTTCCTTTTGTAGACTGAAGTATTATAAAATATAGGTGCAGTACCAAAGTATAGTTAACACATTCATTATGGGCTCTGTTGTGCAGAGAGACTTGCAAGTACAGGCCCTAACTTCTGTTGATTCCAGTGGGACTCTATGCAAAAAGAGTCTTGCTTGCGGATCTTTTTGGAAAATTGCAGCCTATGAGGGGGAAGGGAGAATGGTCAGGGCCGTCCCTAGCTATTCTGGGGCCCTACGCAGCCCCCCTCCCCCCACCACAGGGCTTGGGGTGGGGGCACCAGGCCTCCGCAGGGGGAGGGAGGGCTGTCTTGGAGAGCAGGGGCAAACCACCCCCCAGCACTCACCAGTGGCATGACTGGGGTCAGGTGCCTGCACTTCCTGCAGCCAGTGAGTGCAGGCCTGGCCCTGCTGCACTCCTCAGGGGTGGGAAGAGGCATTGCTGGGGCAGAGCAGGGTTAGGAACCACAGTGAAGGGGCGGGGCAGGGGCTGGAGCAGCATGCAGCTGCGAAGGGCCCCAGGAAATTTGGGGCCCCAAGTTTTGTGGTGCCCTACGCAGCTGAGTACTTTGTGTATGGGTAAGGACGGCCCTGAGAATGGTCTTGTGGTTATGGTATTGGAATAGATCTCAAGAAGGTGCTTTTCCTGTCTGTACCTTAGATCTCTTGTGTGACCTTGTCTGTACCTTAGATCTCTTGTGTGAGCAAGCCATTTAATGTCTCTGTGATAGGATGTCCGCACCACACAGGATTGGAAGGGGCCAAAGTGACCAGGGTAGGCCTATTAACTCCACAAGGTGCACCTGGAGGAAAAGCCAGGGATCAGGGAATTGATTGCAAACAGGCTCAGCTGGGCAGGAAAATGCAGAGCCTATAAAGCCAGGCAGCAGGCAACAGAGAGTCAGCAGTTACTCCCTGGGAAGAGCAAGTAGGGTTTGGAGCTGGCACACCCAGAGAAGGGCGGGGGGCTAGAAAAGTAGGAAGCTGTCTAGGGAAGGAGCAATGAGGGCTGGGAAAAGAGCCCTCACAACTGCTGCTTTGAGAGATGCTGGACTGAAACCTGGCATAGAGGGCAGGTAGGCTACCTGAAGCAGAGGGCTGGTTCCTCTACTAGAAATGAAGGAGTGGCACCTGAGGCAATTAATGGGAAGACTGCCTAGCATTGCTGAAGGAAAGACTTTTTGCTATACCCCAGAAGGGGGTGATACTGAGTGACCCGGCTGGATGGCTGAGTAATGAAGAGAATGTTTTGGTTTCTGGAGAGAGAGAGGGGCTGCAGACCTGACAGAGATGGAGTAATGGCATGTGACTGCAGGATAGGGTAACCGGGTAACCAGGCATCCAGTTTTCAAAGAGACCCTGGCAGCTCCAGTCAGCACCACCAACTGGGCTGTTAAAATTCTGGTCAGAAGTGCTGCAAAGCTAAGGCAGGTTAGTCCTTACCTGTCCTGGCTCCACGCTGCGCCTAATAAGCAGCCAGCAGGTCGAGCCCCTAGGCATGGGGGCCATGGGTTTCTGTGTGCTGCCTCCGTCCCAAGCAACAGTTTCGCACTCCTACTGGATGGGAATCGCTGCCAATGGGAGCTGTGGGGGCAGTGCCTGTGGGCAAGAGCAATGCACAGAGCTGCCTGCCGCACCTCCACCTAGGAACCAGATTGCTAGCTTCTTCAAGGGTGCAGCATGGACTCAAGACAGGCAGGAATCTTGCCTTAGGGCCCCCCACACTGCGCCGTTGATGGAGCTGCTGGAGGTAAGCCCATGCCTGAGCCGCTACCCCAACCCTGATTTCCCTCCCCCCAACCTGGAGCCCCCTCTTGCATGCAAAGCCCCTCATCCCTGGCCACACCCCAGAGCCTGCACCCCCAGATGGAGCCCTTACTCCCCTGGCACCCTAACCCCCTGCTAATCCACAGAGCGGCCAGTGGAGGTGCCATACCTGCAGTGAGTGAAGTGCCCTGCTCCCCATCTGTGAAATGAAGATAACAGTACTTCTCTGTCTAACTGAGATGCTGTGAGACTAAATTCCATAAAGCAAAATCCAGTAGAAACAAACATAATAAACAGGTGGTTGCATTCTGACTGGATTAGAGAATGGCCCTCTCTAGCCATATTCTCTCCTCTGATCTCAATGAAGTTGTAACCACTTACCTTATTAACTGGTTAAAGCTTGTGGGGCCTGCCAATCTGATAGACTCGTCTTTCTAAACAAGTCTAAGTTCAGTGAATTAGACTTAAAAAAAAAAAAAAAAAAAAAGGTAATGAGCAATTGCCCACCAGATGACTGACTTGTATATTCAATTTATTATAACAGATGCCTGATTCATATTGTAAGTTTTTTTTTTTTGTTTGTTTTTTTTTAATGTATAATTATGGCACATACACTATTTCTGAGAGGTATTGTCATCTGGCAGTAAAACGCTAGGAAATTTTTAGAGAGGAATGCCCTGGCCCATGTTAAACATTGTTATGGAACGATCACTTTTCCTAAATCTTAAGGAAAAGGAGAGGGGGAGGGGCAGAAAGTGTTGCCTCAATATAGGAAGGGAACCCAGGAATTCCTGAATTCTGTTCCTGGCACTTCTAGTGTCTCCCTCTTGTGTCCTTCAGCAAATTCTGCCTTGCTTACCATCTCTATCTGAGCAATTGGGTTGTTAATCCTTACCTCACGGGGTGTTGCAAGCATTAATAGTTATTGCTTGTACAGAACTTTGCCTGAGAAGAGCAATGTAAATACAACGTGGTGCTGGTTTTAACTTTTAAAACAAAAATACAAACCTAGACTAGGGTGGGAGGAGTACATTGGAGTGGGGATTTGTCTGGGAGGTGTCACGCACTAAGCATCTCCACCCTCACTGTCCTCCAAATAGTGTATGTAATTCAGATCTAACTTGAAAGCTCTTGTTCTGGGGCTCTTTAAAAGCCGTTAGTTCTAGGTCCGAGCCCTGGCATGCCAATTTTTGCCCACAGCTAATTGTCATGGTTGAATTATAAACCCCTGGAAAAAGAGTTTGAAATGAAAATGCTTGACAGGCTTTTATCTGCACCAGTGCAAGTAGTGCTGCTAAGTTCTAATATTATACAGCCTGGCTGAAGGGGAGAAATATGCTCCAGAACTCTGCTGCTTTGACTTTTTATTTTTAAGTTTGCTTAAAAATAACTAGAGCAGGGATTGGCAACCTTTGGTAAGCACCCTGGTGGGCTGGGCCAGTTCGTTTACCTACTGCATCTGCAGGTTTGGCCGATCACAGCTCCCACTGGCCGTGGTTCACTGTCCCAGACCAATGGGGGCGGCGGGAAGCAGTGGTCAGCATATCCCTCGGCCTGCACCACTTCCTGCCACTCCCATTGGTCTGGGACGGTGAACCGCAGCCAATGGGAGCCGCAATCGGCCGAACCTGCGGATGCGGCAGGTAAACAAACTGGCTTGGCCCACTAGGGTGCTTACCCTGGCAGGCTGCATGCCAAAGGTTGCCAGTCCCTGTTCTAGGTGTTATTCCCAGGGCTGCCAGTGATCCACTATGACGTCTTGGGGAAAGTCGCATTGGGTGAAATCCTGGCCATGCTGAAGTTAATGGGAGTTTTGTCAATGAATTCCAGGAACCCAGGATTTCATCTTCATGCATTAAATTCTCAATCTGTCAAATGGAGTTAAAGGCTTAAAGGCTGTGTTTAACTCTGCTAATCTTTCTCCAGTGCTCCCCCTGCTCAGCTCATGTGCTCTACCTTAACTACTCCCTTCATTTTCCTTCTCTCACTAATCTTTATGCCATCTTCCATGCTACTGCTTCCCATTTCGGACTCACTCATAGTCCCTGGGTGAGGGAATGTGGGTGAATGTAGATGGGAGACACATGAAACTTCCTGCTTGACCTGTATTGTGGCAATATTCCCATTTTTGTCCTTATGATGATTAGTGATTCTAGGCCCTGTATTAGTGCAATATAGTGCCAAGAGTGTGCATCTGTTAGTGCTTGACTCAGTGTTGGCCCTGTTACTTACCTGAGGAAAATCATAGCGTAATTTTAAACAGAAAAGTTGGTGAGAGGAAGTCAATAGAAGTGGTGGTTTAACATCGTATTTGGGAACATCAGACAAGTTTGTGAGACTAGGTAAGTGCTGTCACTGGTCCAACTTAGCTTTTGAGCTACAAAAAGCTCTTCAGGTCTGGAAAAGGTACTGAAAACGTCACAACTAAATACAAAGTGGAACAGATTGTTTAACGTAAGCAGTTGACACACGTTGTGAGTGACCATTCCAAGTGAAGTGGCCCATTTTATTTATTTAGCTTTTGCATATTTGCTGAGCCAAGCAATCACGTCCTCAGTGGCCAAGTAGAGCTCTCAGAGCCTACCACTGAATTTGGTTAGTGAGCACTCATTGACAATGTGTATCATTGTTTGATCTGCACTGCAGTAGCAATTTAGATTCTCGAAGGCTCCAAGGGTGCTGGTTGGCTTCCCCAGTCCAGAATCTGTTAAGGACAACTCTGCATAGGTCAAAAAAAGTTGGTTAGATTTTTTTGGTGTCTAGCAAAGTTATGAATTTAAACTTTCAGGCTTACATTTTGAAGGTGTTGTACAGGTTTGAGGATGAGCACTGAGAGGTCGGACTGTTCCTTTGTGATGTATTCTCCCACAGGTGATACGGCATTTTTGTGTCTCTCATTTTTCTGTGTAAGTACCTTCACGAGTGTAGTGATCATCCAGTGCATTTAGTGCACTGGATGAGGTATACCGCGTATTGATAGGCGTGGGTAGCACCCATGGATCTTGAAAGGTGTGTTGGGAATGGGTATGGATCTTTATAGCGGTGGAATATGTCTGTAGGTTTTGCATCTATTGTTCTCAAGCTCTGGTCTGTGGAGAGTTTGCTTCTGGTGGTGAATTTAGAGAAGCTGGGGGATTGTTTGAAGGCCAGAAGAGGGGGTTCAGGAAATATTTCTTACAGAAGTATGGGTTGTAATTGTTACCCCATATGGGTTTGTGGCAGAGATCTACCTACCTTTTTAGAGAAGATGCAAGCTTGAAAGTCTGAAATTTCTTTCTGGATAAAGATTGAGAAGGCAAATATCTTGAATGGTGAATGATAAAACAATAACAAACTTGTTTTCTAGCCCCTTTATAACAAATCAGGCTTACCTGATTGTGGTTGGTTTGTTTTTGTTCTAGAAAGATCTAGAACTTGACTTTATTTTCATTTCAGTGGATATCAATTAACAGATAGCTGAGGACAGGGTGGAGAGACTGCTTTTCATTGTCCTTAATCCTCTGAAACTTCTATTGATTTATGTGGGAGTCTTGCTGGATTAAACGATAGCAAACACAGCACAAAATTTGCCAAGGACAGAGTTTAATGATGGGGAATGTCTGATGAAGAATAGTTCTCTTGTAGTCGAAAATCAGAATATGTTATCAAATTAAATCAGGAAACCTTTTTTTGTTTTTATGTGGGTTTCATTAACTGAAAATCAGGAATCTCTGGAGTTTTTTTAATGTCTTTCTGTTACTTACAGAATGGATATACTTTCCATGTCTCTTAATGTATACCTTCTCCAGTACTGTAATTTCAGACCTAACGAACAATGCAGATCTAATGGTGTTTAAAAGTTAGTGGGATGGATAGAGGATTAAGGTACTTCAGATGTCCATCACAATACTTAATGATTAGCTGGTGAGCGTAAAAAGATGAGGCATGGCATACTTTTCACTTATTTTCAGTAAATAGCGGAAGTGCTGAGCACTGGAAGTTGGAATGAAGTCAAGATAAACTGAACTCTAACTTTTTGTTAAAATTTTCTTTTGAAAGGAATTTTGAAAGAAAATTTTAACAAAGTTAGAGTTCATTTGCTCTCTAGCTTGAGAAGGGGAAGAGAAGTTGTAGAAATCTATCAAATGGAAACAATACTTACCTTTTATATTGCTTGTCAATAAAAGGTTATTTTCTCCACCATCTTTTTTGCCCAGACAAGTATATTTACAGCAGGTAGAAAAGAGTAAACAATATGCCTGTATTCATCTTGCTGGCTATCCTGACTTAGTTGTTTCCTGGCTGGAAGTGACCAGTCTTGCTTGGGTGGTGAATAGTGTTTTTGCTGGTTTTGCTACTGACCACAGTTGTTTTGATAATTGTTTTGGTTGCAGATAACTTCTTTGCCTTGTCTCCACAGCTGATGAAAATGGGAGTCTTGAGCAGCTTGCTACTTGGTTCCCACTTGACTGCTTAATGACATGGTGATTCGGTATCCATCCCCAACCTCCAGGTGTGCTTCTACACTCAAGGGGTGTTTTAAAATGCAATCCTATGACAAGGATCTCACTTTAGTACCAACAAATGATGCTAAAATGACACATGCTAGTGACACAAGATTTTTTAGAAGACCATGGTGATTGCAGTATTTTTTCTTTGAAATATTGCTGACATTTTCACCAAATGTTGGGCAATGCTGACTTAAGCTGTGACAGTGCTTGTGATGGGTTGCCTCTGGAAAGTGTAGGTGGATTGTCTTGTGTGGCATGTACGCAGCAGAGGCTGAATCCCTTTGAGATAGGGAGGAAGAATAGGAATTGCTGACCTTCGGGTCCCGGCTGGGGTCTCCCCATTTTCCTCTCTACTCTGTCTTCAATGCAAACAAATCCAGAGAGGGGGAAGCTCTAGTTAGGACCTGTTTATCCACAAATCTTCATTTGATGACTGTTTTAAATACAGGCCACTGGGAAACAGGGCTTCATTTACCAAGAGAGACTTTGGCTATGCCAGAAGCAAGATGTGTATACTTGGGGCTGGTCTACACTTGGGGTGGGGGGGGGGGAGGGATCGATCTAAGATTCTTCGACTTCAGCTACACTATTCACGTAGCTGAAGTTGCGTATCTTAGATCGATTTACCTCTCGTCCTCAACGCGGGATTGACGTCTGCGGCTCCCTCTGTCGACTCTGCTACCACCGCTCGTGCTGGTGGAGTTCCGGAGTCGACGGAAGCGCTTTCAGGGATTGATATATCGCGTCTAGATGAGACGTGATATATCGATCCCCGAGAGATCGATTGCTACCCGCCGATATGGCGGATAGTTTAGATGTAGCCTGGGTGTCAGTTCAAACTCCTCAAAATATATCTAAGTGGGGGGAAAAAAGGAGTCACATTCTTCCTTACGGGTCTGGGATCTAAACCTGGGGAGGGAGGGGAGAATTTAGCTGACCTTACATTATGACTTTTTTTCTCTCTTCCACTGGAGAAACTGTACATCTCTTCGTATCCCTTAAACTAGAAAGCTTAGAATGAAATAATTATAAGCAGAGGAGAATGTGGACAGTTGTCGTTGGTGGCGTGGTGGTTTTTTAATGAGGATTTGATATGCCCTTTCTATACTAATTGGATCATCTTCTGTAGAGAGCTGTAAATTTTGTTTTAAATTCCAAAAAGTCAATGGTCTCCTATCTGCCTCCTGTGTCAGACCAGGAAGCCTGTCCTCATGTGCATGCACTTGATTTGTCAAGGACTCAATTGGCTCCTCAAGAACAATATAGCTGTTGATTGTGGTGTTCAACCTGTTATTAGTAAGGTCTTATTTGTGGTGTTTTTTACCTTCAAAAATGGCTTAAGCAATGATGTGCAACTCGTCCAATCTCTTATATTTAAAATTCCAGATTAACCCTTTCCTCAAGAAGAGGTTAAAGCACTGGGACGGGATTGGAGATAGAAGATCTGTGTTCCATTCTTTGCTCTGCCACAGATTTTATTTTTGGCTTTGACCATATGGCCTGGTACTATATATACATGCAAAGTATTTTGTTTTAATGCTACTGTCTGGTCCAGTTTTCAGTATTGTGACTGATGCTTGCCAACAATTCAGTTCTCAAACGAGTTCAGAAAAAGCATTAGTGGAACTGCCAGGGTGCAGGGATCTGGCTTTTGACAACTGCATTAACCAGGCTACCCACTGGAAGTGCAAAATATTATTACAGCCCAGTCAGTGACAGAAGTGGAAATAGAACAAAGGTAGGACTGCTTTAACAGGTCCAAAGAACCCTTTCGAGATTCTTCCCCCCCCCCCTCGCCTTCTCCCTCCCGCCCCCATTTGTAGCCTTCTCTTCCCCACTACTAAAAATAAGAAGGTTTATTATCACTTTAAGGGAACTATGCTAATAGGCATGATTTAATTACTGTACCTCAGTCTAAGCTTATACGCCCACAACAGCTCTTACATAACCTAAACAGTTGAGTTCTAATTATACAATTTAATATTTTGTTAAATGGTGTCACTTTAGGGAGGAGTTCTTCTGTGCTGCACAGTGGAACGCTCAGAATTAAGTCCCCTACCAGCACTGGCCTATCCAATAGAGTTTAAAGGATGTCAGTTGCCTCAGAAAGCACACTGTCTGCAATGCTGTCAGCAATACTAATGCACACTATAATGCCCATCAGATAAAACTTAAAACTACCATGCTCAGCACTGTTATGGCAGTTGGATCAATGATGCATACAGTGTCGTCCACCCACCCACTCC
>NC_133769.1:353652207-353720157 GCF_003597395.2 Chelonoidis abingdonii
CCTGGGTCCAGGACTTCCCCCAGTTCAGTCTTTGTTCCTCAGGTGTTTCCAGGAGTTTTCTTAAGCGGGGAGTGAAGAACATCAGGCAATGTCACTCCCTGACTTGTATAAATGGAGTCCAGAAACGTGTCCTACTCTATGTCTTTGTATAGTCATAGCAGCCATTACTTACAGGCTGTCTGGAGTGTTCTCAGGAAGGCTCACCAGGTGGAAGCTTCTCCTAAGGCCTGTTTTCCCTAATGGCTCATTGCTTTGAATAGGCCCTTCCTAACCAGTTGTCTAGACTGAAAGCATTTTGTTTAGTGGGCGTCACCCAGTATAACTACATTGAAGTACAGATACATAGTCAGTATTTATAACTTCCGATACAATAATGATACAAAAACAAAGAGGAGTCCAACTGCACCTTAAAGACTAACAGATTTATTTGGGCATAAGCTTTCATGGAAAAAAAAAAAAAAAAAAAAAAAGCCCACTTCTTCAGATGCCCTTTTTACCCATGAAAGCTTATGCCCAAATAAATCTGTTTTTAAGGTGCCACTGGATTTCTCATTGTTTTTTGGATACAGACTAACACGGCTACCCCTCTGAAAAATGATAATGCGTACAAATAGGATAATCATATTCAGCAAATCATAACTTTTTTCCAATGACCTCTTACATGACCTGTCTTGTGTGAAATACATCATAATTATGCTATAGTATATCATATTATCACTATGAAGAATATGGGGTACAGTATCACACCGAGCATAATTACCCATTGCTGACAATGACTGTCAGCGACCCAGTGTAGCTGAACTGGTGACTCACCTGGAAGCATAGCCAAGAACTGATCCTGTTCGGGACTCTTTCAGAGACTCTGCTTAAATCTGCCTACATGTTAAATTGTGTCCCGCATGGCTTCAATTGCACCCATTGCTGGCACCCGTTGTCAGCAATGGGCAATTTTTCTGGTGCAGACATGGGTAGAGTGTAGGATGCTTCAATGAGCAGATGCTGGGAAGTGTTCACTTAGCTTGTATGTTTCTCAGTTTTTAACTACTGGGGAAACTCTGTCTGTGGCTATTTATTGCTACATACAAAATGTTCTTGGAAACCATTCTGAATTTAACAGTAGCTAAACCCATCTGTTCTTCTGAATTTTTGTTCCATTCAGCCAATCTGCATCTTAAAGGCATAGTTGGACTTTCCAACAACATGCTGTTGAATAATTTTTTTTAAGCAGGTGATGATAATGAATTAAATTCTGAAGGGAATAGATAGCTCCATCTACTTGTTTTTTTTTTTAACTTAATAATTAATGGGGGGGCGGGTGGTGTTGCCCAACACAATTAAAGGGCTTACATTGGGGTCTGGGTGGAAAACAGTAGCTGGTCAAAGCGGCTCATAATTTTGTATCACAGCTCATTTGATTAATTTAATAAAACAGAATGAGTAAAACAGATTACTTTGTGAATGTGTGTGCAAGCAATAGAATGTAAATGCCTTCTGCAAAAATCAGTAGCACTCATATATTATGGTGACTGGTACCAGTGTAAAACTGTAAGATAAGTAGATAACCAGTGTAGAGTAAGTTGCAACGCTACTTATAAATAAGGCAGTCAAATCATTGCACTTACAGGAATTGAAATATACTGTACGGTGTCTTACAAATGCACTTGTGTGATTGCAAGATATGCAAGCAAATCTATTGTTAATTGAATAGTCCCTTGTGGATTTAAGAGAGTCTCTGGCTTTATTTGAATATCTTAAGATACATAAAGTACAAACTTTCTTTGGGAGGGATGGGTGAGTTGATTGGCTGGTTTCTTTCAAGCATGTGTTTGGGGGGGATTCTTGTTTGGGTAAATGGGGGTGTTAGTGTTGGGTTGTTCTTGCTGTGGTGGCAAGTCTTTTTCAAAGAAGGTTGTGCAGCATTTCCAAAAGATCGTCAGACTCTGGGGTCACCTGATTTCCTCTGAAAGCTTGTTCTATAGCTGAGATGAAGTGGCATATATTCTCCACTGGGAATGGTTTGTCCCCATCTCATGCATTTTTGCTGAGTGTTGTAATATGCATTATCTGGGCCCCAGAGAAGTGCAACTGTCTTGATGGTTCATAGATCAAACTCCAGTCTTTGATGTAGTTGGAGTTTGGTCCTAATCTTCAAAAAGGATCAAGATCTTAAACTGATTGGGAGCAATGTCATTATAATGTCAGTAACGGGAAAAAACATATTATTCTGGTGATGCCTTATTAGTTATTTATATAGTATTGATGCCTACAAAGGATATTGCTTTTAAGTTACACCTCCCCCCCCACTTTCATCTTTAATAAACAGCACATTATATACTTTCCGAATAATTTGTACTATGTTAATTTGAAAGCAGATGTGTTCTTCAAGCCCAAGGAAGGTGGCTATTGCTGAAATGCTAGCTAGCTATTGGTCATCTGTTTTCTAACTAAAATTACTGAAATTGTTAGATGGGGGGGGGGAGCGTTGCAACATGATGTTTATGGAGTTTCTGAGAAGTGGTGTGTGTGTTTTTTTTTTTTTGTTTGTTTGTTTTTTAAAGGAGTCCTAGGTATGGACTCAGCACTTTTGGTAGTTCATATACATTTAAAGAGAGAGTGGAAATATGATCTGTATATGTGATATTGGATTGAGGTTTTATACTCCTAGCTTTGCTGGTGGCCTGTGATATACAGGAGGTCAGACTAAATGATCTGGGGTCCCTTCTGGTCTTAAACTCTATTACATGTTATGCAATGGGATCTATTACCTTTAAGTTAAAGTAGCCTTTCTACATTGTAGTCACATGTTTTACTAGCAACAGTGAACAAATGTCTGTTTCGTTGGATGGAAATTCGATGCAAGGCTAAGATCAAGATGATGGATATAGTGGGAAACAGAAGCAGACACCAATTGCTAAATCTCACAGATTGTGTTTACCATAAATAATCCCATTTAAATCTACCTTGTGAGTACTACGCCTAGTACTAACAGTTCCAGGGTTGGGCCACTAAGCATTACCACTGGCTAACTGCCCCACAAATTTGAAGATTCTTATTCAAAATATAGTTTTCACTTTGTAAAGAACTTTGTAGCTAGAGCACTTACAAGACAATTTGGCTTAAAAACGTAGGTGTAGGAAAAGAAGAGGTTGTATTGTCCTTCCATTATTTTCTCCTGTGTCTTGCAGTGATGGCATGTTGCTGACTTTGAAATATCAATGTTATTTCAATAGCAACTGTGGAGTAGTGAATAAAAATGGATTTCTCTTTTCCCTGCAGGTAAACAACCTGACTCTAAATCTGTTGATGGGCACTACTGAGGTTAACAAACATTTCCATTGTAGTGAGCCTAGTGTATTTTTGAATACAAGGACATTATTTCATATTAGGGTAGCACTTACAGATCAAACCAAGATCACAGCGCCATTTGCTAGGTACTATATACACACATAGTAAGAGAGAGTCCCTCCCCTATGGGATTACAGTCTAAATAGTCAAAGCAGACAGATGGTTATGGGAGGGGAAACAAAAAGGCACACAGAGAAATGAATTGTTCAGTGTCGCAAAGTAAATCCATTGTAGAATTGGGAATGGAACCAAGGGCTCCTCAGTCCAACTCTGCTGAACTAGATTATCTATGTGATGGGGAGAGTGGAGGGTTTATCAGTGATCAGAGTGGAAAACTGATGAGAGTGGAAAAGAGGACTCTTGGATATTCAAACATTGGCCTGATCTGGCAGGTATTGAATGAAATTACTCACATACAGTAGTGTCTACAGAATGGGCTTTTATGTGAGGAATATTGGGATCGGGACAGGAGAATTACACTTTAATGGTATAGGGACTGGTTTCTCCACTGACTTCCACTTGTAGTTACTCACATTTATACAGAGGAGGTGTAAAGTGCTACCTTTCTGATTTGGTCAGACTTTCCAACCATCTCGCACTCTCTCTCTACATGTGTAGATGACTACTCAAGGGGTAAGGCCATGTAGAATCAGGCCCAATATCTTTGGGAACTAGGCTTTATCCTCAGAGGGTTCACCTAAACTCGGTAAACCACTTTTGTGTTTGAACCTGACCCTGAGGAGCTGTGGTAACTCAAGTGATTTTAAACACAACAATCCCTGTCTGTACTGAGTGAGAAGCCAGTGTTTAAGACCATGGAAGTTATCACAGCTCTCAAATGCAATGTAACTCCCAAACGTAGCTAAGTCCTACGTTCAGAATGCCTTAAGGACCTGTAAATATTATCCCAGTTTGGAATAAGATGCATTAGTAGAGCTGGGCTCTAGAGTGGCTGGATGCTGGCACAGCGCCACCTCTTATTTTGTCTGGCTCCAATTTATTTTACTAGTTAAGCTTTATGATCATTAAACAATTTTGTTCAGCACTGAAATGCTGCACAAGCATTTAACAGAAATATAGTTTAAAATATCAGTCACTTTATAATGGGGGGGGGGAAAGCTTCTCCTGCACAGTTTAGACATTTGAAGGATGAGAAGAGATGCTCCATGAACCATAAAAGTATTTCTATCTGTGCACACCGAACTGTAACACATACCAGAAATCAGTTCATTTTTCATAAATCTAGAAATAATATAGAAACTGATGCAAATCTAAGTACATGAAGAACTCTCTTTAAAGTAAAATATCTTCCACTGAATAGAAAAGCTGTACAATTGGTTAATACTTCCTAATGACTTACAATAGCTCTCAGTGCACCAGGTTCTGATCTCTATTACATGGCTGTGAATCCAGACCAATTTCATTTTAATCAGCACAGTTACCCCAGTTTTTCACTAGTTACAGGGATTAGATTCTGGCCTAAAATGCTTGATTAGTACACTTAGTTCCTCAACACCAATTTTTGACAGCAGTAATCTTGTCCTATGGAATTAGACGCAAACCCAAAAGTCCAGTTTCCCCCATGTCTATTGGGATAGGGTGTCCACCCCACATAGAATCACAGAACCATAGGGTTAGAAGGGACCGTAAGAGTCATCTAGTCTAACCCCCTTCCAAGATGCAGGACTTGTAGTCCAGGAGGTGCCAATTAACTGTAGATGTTGCACCAGGAGGGGAACTAGGGATTGATAGGCTAATGGTAGATGAAGCCCAACTGAGGGTGGAGCTGGGCTAGGATTGTAAGACTAAGAAGTGAGAGCAGGAGAGGAGACCTACTATCATTCCTTAGAGGGAAAGGGAGTTGGTCAGGGGCAAAGAGGAGGATCCAGGGGGAGAGGAGGCCCTGGGGTCCTGCCCTGAACTAAGGAGTCCTATGAGAGGCCTAGAGGAATGAAGTAGCCATGAGGAGCAGAGGAAGCTCTGGTGGTAGACCAGAGACAGAGGTGTAGTAGAAAGGAGCCCAGGGAAACAGCAACTGAGACTGAGCAGACCTGGATTGCTAGTCAGAAGGACCCTGGGCTTGAACTTGTGGGATGATTCAGGTTCCCCTATCGGTCACTGGGAAAGTGGCACTGGACATAGACTTGGAGCAGGAGATGGCCTGAAACACTAAAGACAGTTTGTCCAGTGTACTTTGTTACCCCAGAAGTGTGGTGGGGGTAGGGGGGAGAAACATTAGTGATCTGGCTGGAGGACCAAGACCTGAAGAGAGAGAGCATCATGAGTGGCAAAGAGAGAGGGTAGGGATCACAACATTAGTTACTGTTGGCAGAGGGCATCAGAGATCTAAATCCCAGACCTAGCCACAAGGAGGCACAGTTTTGGTTAGTGGACCCCTTCACATCTATACCTAACACTGTAGCGATGACAAACATTTCTGAATGGATCAGCACGCATCACTTCTTGTGCCATTAATGACACCTATTGATACTGGCATAGTGTTATGAGACTTGTCTGACTTCCTATGAGGAAGGGGTGGTGGGTTTTGTTTTTTTGTTTGTTTTTTGTTTGGTTTGGTTTTTCTGTTTTGGTCTTATTTTCCATTCCAAGTGTTAATTCTTTTGTAAAATGGAAATAGGAAAAATATATATTAAACTTAGTCATAATTGATTTATTAGGTAACATACCCGAAGGTAAATATAAACTCAGTGCTTGTCATTACAGTTCACATTAGTTAACAAGTTATTCAAAATATATGGAAAACTGTGGTACCTCAAATCCATCTCCCGCTTATTAAACTTTCAAATAAGCACCTTTAATTTTTTTCTACATGCTGACTCTCCCATTTGGGAGTACTCCCCATAAACCCCCACAAAGCTGCCTCATCCTCCATATCACTCCTTAAAACTCTGCTTTTCCAGATACCTACAAAAAACATAACAGATGTGCCATTGGTGTGGTGGGAATGCTGCTGGTGTGTGGACCACCACTGTCTCACTGTTTCCTTCCCCAGACTCTTTGTATCCATCTGTCTCTTGTCTTATACTTGGGTTATAAACTCCTCGGCAGTGTTTTCCCCAGAATTGAAATTGGGGGAGAGGGGCCAAGGGGTGAGACTCTGAGGACGAAGGTGGGCTGTGTGACCCCTTAGTAAAAACTGAAAAATGTTTCATGACCACTTTATTAAATTTAACTAATGCTTTAAAATCATTTACTCGAATTAAAGTTGGCTACTCAAGCATTATAGCTCTCTGAAGCACTAAATCTATATCCTTCTTGGTTTCTTGTTCTAATTCTGCACAACTGTGTTAATGAGCATATCAAATTCAATGTGTTCATCTTTGATGGCTTCTTGTATGTCTGGTACTTCCAGTCCTTCAGCTGAGATGTTCATTCACATGATTGGACAGAAGGCAACTTCTTTCAGAACACAAAACTCTATTGAAAGATGAAAAAGAATGCTCAAATGTAGCTATTGTGATTGGGAGTAGCAACAGATAAATTCTTACTCCTTTCATCCCAGAAAACATAGCACAAAGATCAGGTTAAACCATTACTGATGATAAAGAAGTTGAAGTCAATCTTCATTCATCAGATGATATTCCACTCTGTGTTCAAATTATCTATTCTGTTCTCACATGGCAGCCCTGTTGCTGGTAGTGCCTCACTCCACTCAACTGTTTGGTGTTTTTACAGATGCCTGTTTTATGTAAACTATAAGCTAAAGGTTGAGTAGAATCCAGATGTCGTCATAGCTTTGTAAGAATCAAGTATGTGTAATTTTTTCAGCTGGCTTACCAAACACCACTACTCCTATTCATTTAAGGATTCAGTACAAGTGCCTTCTTTAGTAAATTTCTGGACTGAAGTCTTTGCTTTTTCCAACAGATTTTCAATGAATATCTCTCTGATCTAAGTGTAGCTTCTATTGGTCAAAGAATTACTACTGTTATAGGAGATACCTGGATGGTATTCTTTAATGACCCTGCTGGTTTCAACAGTAGACATATGAGAGAGAATAGTGATTGTCTTGTCTGAACATAATAGCAAAAGTGGTCCACCAGACTCACTACTTGGATCCATCCAATCTTGGTAGACTCTGTCCAAAGCCAATAATAAGTTACAGTAATTTTAAGACCACTGCTAAGGTTGGACTAATTTGAACTACAGTCTCAGTGTATCTTTTTTTTTTTCCCAAGACATTCAATCTCTTTGGACTCTTGCTGAAAGAGTATAATTAAGACATTACATTTATGGCTTTTTTTAAATGTCTTTTGAAGATTCTGCAGCTCGCACTACTGCTAGTTGGAGTAGATGGCCTCTGCAGTGTGTACAGGAGAAATTAGGGTTACTTTCTTCTTTTTCTCTGAGCTAAGCTAGTACTCCACATGCCTTCAGAGAAGACTGCAACTCCATTGAATGCATGAGCAGCCATCTATTTGGGGGCCAATTTACAAAAATTTAACTCTTCTAAGATGTGGGTTGTCAGAGATGCAGCCAGTGTGCCTTCTCTAACCTGAATATCTACTAATGCATCTACTGGCCTATTAGTGACATCAAGATAACGTATGCAGTAACTCCCTGTCCATTTGCATTTGTGCATTCATCAGCCATGTGTAAAATGTTTTTAATGTGGCGAGTCGGTTCTTTTTCAACTGCTGAGTCATTCACTGTTGTACCTCCATGCTTCTAACGAGTCAGTTGATTTGCTGCAGTTTCTTCATGGTTAACAAATGAAAAAGCACATAACATTGGCCTCCAGTTTGTGGTATCTCTCTTGCTTAAACACATAATTGATTTATTAGGTAATTTAAGGTTTGGCGTGCCAGTAATACACTTTACATTTTTAGAAGGTCTCTTTCTATAAGTCTATATATTATATAACTAAACTATTGTATGTAAATTAAATAAGGTTTTTAAAATGTTTAAGAAGCTTCATTTAAAATTAAATTAAAATGCAGAGCCAGGACCCAGACAGTGTGAGTGCCACTGAAAATCAGCTCGCATGCCGCCTTTGGCATGCGTGCCATAGGTTGCCTACCCCTGGTTTATACACAGCACGATGGGATCTTGGTACTTGACTAGGGTTCCTAAATACTGAAGTAGTCAGACTAATGGTGGGCTAACTGTTTGTAAATGCTGATATATTGCAATGGAAATATTTGAGTGAGCACAGCTTGTGTAGATTTATTATTTGTGTCTATACAATTAATTTAAAACACTGGTGTCCCTTTATAAATGTTTAGATTACATAGTAAAACTTGGGAGAATCTGTTTTAGTGGCTTTTTGCGCATTTTAACTAAATCTACATTGTCAAAAGAACACTTGTAAGTTTTTGTAATCGGTGTGGGGATTACAGTGCTGTGCACATCTAACTTGAGCAGCATAGCATATTGTAAAGGCAAATCTGTGCTTGGAATATAACCCAAAATATAGGATCAGATTTGTAAATCTGAGAACAATCACTATTTCTCTCTTGCCATTTGTTCTTTGTTTGAGCAAATAATTTCAGTGTAGAATAATAAGGGAAAACAGCACTCTCCAGAGCATATTCTCTGTCCTTAAATGTTTTATGCTCTCTCAAACGTGCTTTTTACATCAAACCCTCTATTCAGGACTGCCACTTTATCCTTTTCCCATTAGTTCTAAATAAGGATCCCTAGTAACCAATGCAACATGTGCCTTCACTGTGAAATTTAATCAAATTTAAGTTTCCTGTTTTTTCTCTTAGTCTTTCCTTGGACCCATTAATGATATCATAAGAATTTAAAATAGAGGTATAGCACACACCTGCTTTTCTTGGCATGTCAACTGAATGCTTCCTCTCAAGTCCCAAGAAAATTTAGTGGGAAAGTGTACTAATTTGGTGAAATTAATTTTACTTCTGAAGGGTCTCTTATTGCTCCATCTCTTAGTCTTGGGTTCATTTTAACTACCCTGCATACTGTCTTAATGCTCCTGAATGTTTTTTCCATTTATGAACACACAGGAATGAGTTCTACTCCCAGTTACGCTGATGTGATTGAGAGAACTCCGCTGCGGTCAATGGCATTACTGCAGATTTGGTTTTTTCTGAGGTCAGAACTAGGCTCGCATACATGTTGTACCACGCCTCATGGAAACCCATTTCATATATGGACGCAAGCTTCCTGTCTGTGTGGTTTTTTTTTTTTTGTTCTGTTTGCATACTGTATTCCTCTGAGCATGCTACCCCTTGAAGACCTCTAAAGCTTCCGGACACAGTTTCTTAATGCAGAATTCCAGTTTTGTGTAACATAACTGGCAGAGCTTGGTTATCGTTACCATTTGGGTTGTATATGGTGGTAGAAAATGAGAGAGCAACACTGTATTACTCCTATATTTTCAAACCCTCTCACAGGGCTGTTAACATATCACTAAAATAAAAGGGAGATATACAGATAACACCCTGTGCAACTCTTTGCAGATATACTGTTTAGTACATAAAGCACTATATGTGCTAAAAAGCTGTAGACTGCATAGCTATAAACATAGCATTTTAAGCTCATTGCACACGCATCTTTTCCCCTCCCCCTCTCGTAGCTCTCCCTATTCTGGCATGGCTCTTTCACCTCACTGCCTGACAAGGATTCATGTGTTTGCTGCGGTGACATTGACTCAATCCCAGCAGGAGCCTAAATTTAATTGCACTGTGTAGCAAAGAGCCCAACACAATAAAGGCCGATGAGTACTAAATACAAATGAACTGTCTCCTATTTCTACAGTCAGCTTCACAGATTGCAAGAGAAATTAGAATATTTCTTAAAAGTTGTGAAACAATATAGATTGCCCCCTCCCCATATAAATTAGAAATAAGGTATCTGGAGAATTTTTTTTTTTCTTTTTTTACTGCTTCTTTATAGCGTGTTTTATTTATTGTTACTTGGGATTGGCAAATCTTTTAGTCTGATATTGATTTTTTTTTGTAATTCATTTTGTTTGGTTTTTTTCCCTAAAGATAAAATATATTATTTAGAATCAATATACTAATATACTTTGATTATGGTATAATATCATTTATATTTACTTTATGGGCACTCGTGTTGGAAAGCCTCTGGGCACCTTAATGTATATCAACATAATTTAAAGGCAGCGTGCCCCAATGAATTCCCAGGGTAGTAACAAAATCTGAGAAATGTCATAGGACCACACAAACACATACAACATGTAAAGTAAGAAACAAGGTCTCGAGAGCCATGGTGGAAGTTACGTGTATATACTCCTGGAAAAGTTAAAGGATAGAGAGAACTCCATGCAGAAATCTGGCTGCCCTCCTCTCAAGATTATGGGATAACTATAGATACGTTTGGCATGGCAGACAATGTTGAAGCCTTTCTCTCCAGTGGAAGGGTTTGGCACACATGTGAAAGCAGCGCTACCAAACACCAACAAACAGGTGGGGAAATGAAGCAGCAACTGATCAGCTAAGCAGCCTCTTCATGGTGCTGCCTTTCTCCCTTCCCCCCTAAAACTTTTCATAGCTCCATTAAAACACCCATGTTAGTGAAGAAGACTATAGATACAAAGGAGCATGAATGACAACATAACTGGGAACTAGATTCTACACCACACTAGGAATTCTGCTACTACTAAAATAGAAGGGCTGGCTGGAAAACAACAATTCTCATTCTCAAAACATTTCAGTTTTAACATTTTTTGTTTCCATATCTTTCTATCTCTGAAAGAGCTGCCGTCCTCGACTTGAGAAACCTTCCCAATGAAAATGTTGTTGAAATTGATTTGGGGGAAAATATTTGAGGGGGGGGGGGCAGGAAAAGATTTCCAACAAAAGTTTCTTCACATTTATTTTCACCTCTTACTTTAAAATTTAAAAAAATTAAGTGGACCAAATGAATGATACAATCACTACAATAGCCTCTGATTTTATATTATTCATATATTAAAGTTTAATTTTGTAATGCATCCACATGAGTTTTCAATGTAGATGTTTGGGTTGATAATGTTTAGCTACATTTTGAAAGTTGTTGAGGGGAGAAGAGGGGGTGAGCCAGAAGTCTTGCTCGGTGAGTAGTTAGTATTTTTGGTACATAAGGAGGCTGTTTGAGATTGCTGGATAATCATATTAGATGGATGTTTGTTACAGTGATCAATAGTGATCCAGTTAACTGTGTTGATTATTTAACTTGTCATCCTTGTATTTCAGCATTATACTGACATTGAGATGAATAGGGCACTTAACACCTCTGAGATATTGTTGTTGTAGTGCTGTTTGCCTGAGTCTGTAGACAGCATGAATCAGCTTATGTTTTGTGATGTCCAGGTCATCTTCACAACCACAAACATGCGGTGTTTTTGTAAATGAAAGTGCAGATTCAGCATCTTAATGTTGCACCAAGGGAGGGATTGTATGGCAAATTTTTGTGGTCAAGAAATCCTAGAATTATTTTCTCTGTAAAACTTCTGCTTAAGCAGCTTTCCAGAAAAGCTTTATGAAATATTTATCTTCTCTGGTGAAAACTGTTTTCCTCTCTGATATGTTATCACACCTCTTTGTCATACCATCAAATTTGAAAAATAAAATGAGCCAATCACTACTATTCCATTCACTGCCATTTTTTCAGGTGAAGATGAACACAAATCACTAGCTTTGTTTGTGGGATGACACAGGGTAGCAGGGAGTCACTTCTCCAGAACATGTGCATGTGGCACTGAGACCCAATGTCTCCAATATGTCAAAAACACTCCCTTTTCCCTCTCTTCCATGTTATCCTATAGGATCACTTCAGTGGGTTAATGTGTGTTGTGCTGGGATTAGGGTTTGGATGATGGTGAAATGGTTGAGACTCAACTCCTCCATGACTGAAGCACCTTATTCGCACCAAGCTAAATGCGACAACTTGCAGATGTCAGTAGGTAGTGAATGTTGTGGTCTGCTTATTAATGGATATTTCTCACAGGGATTATGTGACAGCAATTCATTTCTGAGTGCAATTAGAAAATGTTGGTCTTAACCTAGGAAGTCCTCAAAGGGATTTTGTCTTGGTTATGTCAGAGATGTTTCTCTGTATGATACCCCCACCATTAGAGGTAGCAACCCTTCAGATTAATTGTCCCCTGCTGTAACTATGAGGAGGCTAACAGTAGAGTGCTCCCAGGGAGGAGGCCTGTGGGTCACCTTTGGTAAGTCACTTCACTTTGTTATGCCTCAGTTTCTCCATCTGTAAAATATGGATAATGATGCTTTCTTCCTTTTTGTAAAGCACCTTGAGATCATGGAAAGCACTACGTAAGTGCTGGTGATTTTTATTTTATTACATACGGAGTGATCTGATGGCTCTGGGTGAGTTTTGATTTGTTAAACATTAGTCTCGGTTATTGCTTAACTATTATGCAGGCAGCCAGAGCATTGGATGGGAGAACATTCATACTTCTAATTGTGATATCTCTACTCAGAGTGCGATTGGTAGCACCCCACATGAGATGCTGATCACAGTGGGACATATTGTCTATGATCAACCCCATTCAGAAGGCTTAATTTACATGAACCATGTCACCCCATCTGCGTCCCTCCACTGGCTCCCCCTTCTTTAGCGTATCTTCACTTTCAAGGCCCTTCATGACCTATCCCTCTCTATCATCTCGGAGATGTCTACTCCCACTCTGATAGGCCAGCGTTGTCATCCTTCAACATCCACTTGTTAAATAATTATTTATGGCCCTTTGGTGGGGTGGACTAGGCCCTGAGGCCCCCTCTTGGAGGCCTCAGTGCCCTGCCACACCCATCCCAGGAAAGTGGCTGCTTTGAGAACTCCTCTACTGCTCATCAGGGCCCAGGAGGGCCATATAAAAGAAGCTGCATTGTCAGAGATAGTCAGTTCCTTGCTGGAACCAGAGGAGTGCAGATGGTGGTCCTAGCTGGCCATAGGGAACAGCAGTATCATGGACAGCTCAGTGATGGCAGGGACTGGGCAAGCGAGAAAGAGCACCTGGTTGGCTGCTGGGACTGAACATAAAAATCTCTGAAGTAAGGGTGAAGCCTCACTAAAGGCTGGGGCTGCATGGAAGTGGTCCAAGGAATTGAAAGTTTCGGTAAAGGGACATGGTGGCACATGGCTGCTATTCTTAGGGTGGGACCCACAGTAGTGGGCAGGCCCAGGTCCCCCCACAGGCCACTGGGGAACTGGCCTACATCTGGACATCGATAAACCCCCAGAAGGGGAACTGAACTACTTAAGTGGCCCAGCTGGGGCCAGAGTAGACCAAGAGGGCAAAACCAATGCCTCCAGGAAGGAAGCCCTGGGGGTACAACCCGATATCAAGGCCAAACTAGTTAGACCAGAGACACACCCAACCAGAAGGGGCGCTCATGAGAGGTGGGTGCCATGGTGTTACAGCCCCTATCCATACAAAAGTAACTTTTTTTTTTTTTTTTCGATTTTGGTTCTATTCTTCTATGCAATGCCGAAATAAAGATTCTTCAAAACATCTGGGATTTTTAGAATGAAAGTCAATAGTAGTTGGGTACTTACCTTCTTTAACATCCTTTGAAATCGCCACCAGAGAACTTAAGTGCAATTCTAGCCTTAAAAATTGACTGCATATAAATGGCACCTTCTAAATCAACAGATCCCGTTGCTATAAATATCTGTCACCACTGTTTACTAACATCATTTCTCATGATTTTTACCCATTAGCCCTGAGGAGATTGAGCTACATTCTAGCCCTTATGTATCATCAACATAATTGCCTACTAGCTACTTTAACAGTTGCTTACATACATGCAAAACCGTTGTTGTGGATGTATTGCACAAGTGTAAGACAGTCTAATTTGGAAGTAATAGAAATGCTTGTTTCAAAAGCAAAAAACTACATTAAAAATAGTTAAATTTGTGACTTTTTGGACTTACAGCCATTATTGACATTGGGTATCAAATCAAGTTTTCAATTAAATGTCTGTTTTGGTTTAAAAAATATGGGTCCATTTCAAAATCTGAGAAATGGAAACTTCAAAGCATTTTGAAACAAAACAAAAAAAGACAAGCACTAGTGAAAAGTAAAGAACGCTGCTGCTGTGGATTTATTTTATTTTTATTGTAGTTTATAAACAAAAAGATCAAGCACAGGTGACAGAGGAAGTCATTGATAGAACAAACATACATGAAATGCTACAACATTTTACTGAGTTGCTTTTCAGAATAGAATTCTAATTTAAAATGTAATAGAAATATTTGCATGGAGTGAGGAGGCGAAGATTCAAATTTATTGAGACTCAGGAAAATACTCATGTGTAAAACGGCTCTGGTGTTTGTTATAAAAGCAATGATTAGTGGGTTGACCAATCCAGAGAGTAATTTTAAATATTTATTAGTTTGACACATGAGAGAGTATTCAGTGTTGCAACGTTTTATGGACTATTTAACCTTCTGATAGCTGTAAATAGAGGAAAAGAACATCCGTTATTTCTATTCCCATTTGTACATGGCTTTTTTCGATGCCTTACATGTTAACTATTTTTTCTCCAGTTCATCAGGATGGATAAAGACAGCCTATTGTTCACTCTCTCTGTATACCTTACAGACTTACCCCTGCCTGTGTTGCTAAACTGTTGTCCTGTACTGCTGTGGTGTGGGGTTGTTTTTTTCGGGGGTGGGGGGGGGTGGGGCAGGTTTGTCCCCTAGTGGTATCTGAGAGATATTGCTGAGATATCACCTGGTCTGCTAACTGTTGTGCAGCTGCATATGCTGGGTGAAATCCTGGTCTCATTGAAAATCAGCTGCAAAACTCCATTGACTTCAGCGAGGCCAGGATTTTGCCTACTAGTTCTAGATGTACAAACTTTTTTACAAGGATATGCAGCAAGTAAAGGGTAGGTTGAGACTGGATGAACCTACCTCCTGACCTACTGACAACTTGATGTGTTTTACAAGGGACCTAAAGATACTGATGTAGAAATAGATCTTAGTTTGGTGGTGGGTTTGTTTAAAGCTATTTTGAATGTAATCTTGAATGTTCCTCTAAAGTCTGTGGTGGCCTCTATTAAAATCCTTGCAACTGCTATTCACAAGTAATATACACTTACCATGGTATTGCCTATACCTTTTTAGGGTTAATTAAAAAAAACAATACAATTTTAAAAGTTCAGACGTGCACATTTTGTTAAAATGACTGATTTCTGCATGCCATTTCCCTAGCTAGAACACAAGCATTAGAGCTGCCAACTACTGTTGATTCCAAAATTGAGCCATGTGATGGGGTTTAAAATCCCCACAATAACCAGAGAAGGATTAATAAGCTGCTGTGGGTCAACCAGTATACCCCATTTCACTTGTAGGAGCCATCAGGTTTGGAGGAGGCAGTTGAAAAGAGAGCTGGCTCAGTTGACAGGAGGCTGGGAGAGAGAAGAACTCTTGTACTAGCTCCCTGCAGGAAGGGCTGACTGGGGCCGGGATCCAGTCAGAGCCTCCCTGAGGCCAGGTCTACAGTACAGACCTATATCAGTAGAACTCCATCACTCAGGGATCTAGAAAAATCGTAGTTATACCAACCTAACTCCCTAGGTAGACCACACTATGTCAACAGGAGCTTCTCCTGTCAACATAGCTACCGCCTCTTGGGGAGGTTGACTACACCGATGGGAGAAGTTCTCTTGTTGGCATAGGAATGTCTTCACTTAAGTGCTACAGTGGCACAGCTGTGCCAATATAGCATTTTAAGTGTAGACATGCCTTGAGGAAAGGTAAGCCTGGGACTATGCTCCCTTCTCTGTCTGCAGTATTGTGTTTACTGGGGTGTGTGTTCTACCTTGAACCTGTTTATGGTCTGTGGGACTGTCATCCCCCTGACCCCAGAAGCGGACACCTGCCCTTGATACACTTCTGTTGTTTTGCCTCTTACTGGAGTCCATGTTGTGATATGTCACAAGCCCCAAAGCTACATGGTCACAAGTCATAAGTAACCCAACCAGAAAGGTGGTCTCCAGTACAGTACTATTGGAAGCAAAGCTAACGTGTATTATACTTAGCCTAGTGGTTTTTAATCTTTAATTAATCCTCAGTTTTCCCATGTGCAGTCTACTACTGCAGTAGAAAGAGAGAGAGCCTGAAACGTGGGGCCTGGACTAAAGTCAGGCCCTGCTGATCTAAAGCAAAGTCAGCCCTTTTACAAAGCAGATGCCTGCTTGCAGGTTCACTGTCCGGCCCATAAACTTGGCAAAACCAAGCCTGGCATTGTAAAAACACAAGCAATCCTAAGAAGTGCTGAGCACTAAGTATTCATATGAATCCATTGCAGAAGGGTAGTACCAGAACATCTTGATACAATGTTATGGTATAAACTCATTCCCCGAAGATAGGTCAATAACACACTGATCCCTCCCAAAAATGAGGTTAGGATGAGAGGATAATGGATGGAAATGTTTTTTGATTAAAGCAACAGGTACAAGGTATAGGGTGGTAAGAAACCACCTCAGAGGAGTAATACGTAACTTGTTTGTATCTGTGTATAAAAGAGGAGTCACAAAAAGGTATTTTTGTCTAGCCTTGCTGAGAGAGAGAGGGCAGACATTCCCTCCGCTCAGTGAGCTGGTCCATTGTAACGACCATACATATGTTAGTGTATCTGTAGTACGTATAGGGCACTAGGACCGTGCTTTATTAACAATAAATCTGGCCAAGTGCCTTTGCCATTGAACCAAGTCTGTGGCTGTCTTGGGCAGTTCGATCAAAGTCTGCTGTACTGGGTACGTGGCCAGAGCCAGAGAGAACACACACAGCCAACAACCACCATATTTAATAGATGAGAAGAGCAAGGCAGACAGATTGAGACATGTCCAAGGAAACTCAGAAAGTCAGTGGCAACATCAGTATTCATGAGGCTGTCCCTTTTCTAGTTGGGGAAAGTGAGCACTTGAGCAGCAGGTGAGATTTTAAATTCTATTTCTCGACCTCTGTACCTGTGACCATAATGCAGTTGGGTTGTGTGCTCTAACCCCAAATCATTGTATTGCTGTACATAAACACTGAATGGAAATGAAAGAGGTTGCTCTGATTTTAATTGTTGCTGTGACCTATTCATCTCCCACCCTGAAAGCTCCACAGACATTTGTCAGAAAAGTTTCCTGTTAATTATAATTGTGCTTGCTAGTATTGGGTCAGTTGTCATTTTCCATTACAGAAACTTAAATTTAGGACTTTTTCAGTTCAGTTACTTTACATAGCATTACACTGAAAACTGTTGTTAAGACTAGTAGCTGAATGCAACTTAATTTTCTAGAATGATGATGACTTCAGTCTCTTAATTTGTCTAGAAATGTCTGTACTTTTATTTTTCTTTTTTGTGGGAGTGGGAGAGAGTATTTTGACTTCAGACATTTAGCTCTTGGCAATGCAGCTTTATCTGGTTCCACTTCGTCTCTGCTGTGATTTTTTTTTTTCTACACACATTTATTTATCCATGGGGGAAAATGGAGTTTATCCTTCATAGAAGCCAAGAAATTTATCTAACAATTACTTTTCCTCATTCGACAAAGGGCCAAATCTTGCTCTGATATACAGATGTAAATCCAGAGCTATAGAAGTAACTCTAGTTTGGTGCGAGTGTAAATGAGAATAGAATTTGGCTCAAGGAGAATATAAAGAATCCCTGCATCCTAAATTGTGTTGAACGTAGTACATTCAAGAGTAGAGATTTTGCATTAGAGCATTCCTTTTTTTATTAGGTCAACAAGTCTGTTAATAGACAGTTTACCTTTTCCAGCTTTGCTATGTCAATTAGCTTGTACATTTGGGAAGTCTGCAAAATAAGCAGACCTTCCTTACGCTGTTGGCTTCAGGGATCAGTCTATGAGAGACCCAACCTTTAAACCTTGCTAATAGAGGCAGCTTCTCCTAAGCAATTACCAGATGTTTCCTTTTGAAAGCTGAACTTTTAATAAGAGGTTCATCTCTTTTTTCTTAAAACATTTTTCTTCACATATTTTAACAAGGCAATTGTATTCCTCCCCCATGTAAGATCTGGGTTGCATACTAGATTTTTTCCAGCTAAATCTAAAGATTTTTGTTTTTTCTGGGAATCGCCTGTTACCTCTCCTGACATGATGATTTGTTTTCTAGGCACAGCTTTTCAGTTTGTTCAATTCCAGATCAGCAGATGGAAGAAACATAACTTCATTCTTACCTGATTTAAGGTTGGCTAATTACTGAGTCAGGTTTAATAATCCTGATGTCCTTAAAGAGGCTGGGGGTGGGGTTGGTGGTTTTTTTCAGTGCTAGATGCTGTTAAGTTTTTAGCATATCTTAAAAAATAAAAATAGTAAACAGTAATGAAAAAAACTGACTGATCAACTGTTGGCTGGGAGACAACCAAGGAAATACCAAACTGCTGCAGAAACTAGTGACTGTTCAGTAGGTGTCACTAAATTGGGCAGGGCTGCCCAGAGGATTCATGGTGTCTGGGGCAAAGTGGGGGAGCTGCAGCACTTGTACTCACCTGGCAGCAGTCCGGGTCTTCGGCGGCAGGGGGCCCTTCAGTTGCTCCACTTCTTCGGCAGCACTGAAGGGCCCCCTGCTGCCGAAGACTCAGACCGCCACTGAGTCAGGGTTTGCGGGGCCCCTGTGGGGCCCAGGACAAATTGCCCTACTTGCCCCCGCTCCCCCCGGGCAGCCCTGAAATTGGGATTGAACCACCAATGCCCCAGTATGGTGTTGAAGCTTTGTTACTGGATGTGTTGGATAAAAAGTAAAACTGTGTTTCAGTGGGGGTGGAGTAGTCCGTGTATTGAATATCACTTGTGTGTCTCAGTGGTTTTAAGACTTATATTTTATATTTATGATCTTAGATGAAATGCGATATTAATACTTTGCACTATTTTAAGTATGATGGATGGTGAAGATGCTTGCTGTCTGCTGGACCGCTAAGGGCTGTCAGTTTTTTTTTTTTGTTGTTTTTTTTTTTTTTTCATGTTTATACTTAGACACAAGTCTGTGCTCAGGCCTACAATGTCCAACAATCTTTAATTTCCAGCTTTGCTCTCCTTGTTTGCAATAGGCTCAAAATGTTTTGCTTTTTTGGTGTGACATTAACCCTGGCTGGGGAAACTAAAGGGCGCTTTGCCTCCATTTTTGGTATCCAAGGTGACATCTAGGATTTGTAGATCATGATTTCAGCAGGTGCTGAGCATTAATATCTGATTGTAATGGAAGGTGTAGGTGCTTGGTTCCTTTGACAACGAGGCCCCAGGTGACTAAGTTGAGGAACCCCAAAATGGAGGCATGTAAAACTTTTTTAATGGAAAAACTTTGAAATGTGTTTTTGTCCAAAATCATCATCATGAAATAGTTGAAGAGCTGGGACTAGAACTCAGAAGTCTTAATTCACAATCCTCCTCTCTTCCTTCCATCTCTTCTTACCATCCATTCAGAATGCTGCTGATAAAAACGATCTCCCTTAACTGGTCTGAAATAAGTGTCCTTATTATATCCCAGCACTAAATCCTGACTTTAAAATTGATGGGGCTTTTTATGTCAGAAAATCAGGATAGTGCTTGACAGGTAGGATGACTAGCTTAAATTTTTCAGCTCTGAAAGCACAAGTCTACTCATTCCATTTTCTGTTTAAGGTTGTTTAGTTTCTGCTTTCTCAAAATAATCTTCCCCTGGAGTATGTTGTTGCTTATAGAATACTTGTGCATCTCTTCTGTGTTATAACATGCTGCCCCTGTAAAACTATTGCATAGAATATTTGCTTCAGTCAGTCCCAGATTGTAAACTTTGCTTATGACACTTCAGTTATCCTCTTTGCTTCGTTTGTCGTACATGGAAACCTTCATCACTTGAGAAGCACAAATAATGTGAATTGTGAATTCTGTGAACTTTCTTTAATCTTAGCAGAAATGCGCACTTCCCTGTGGATAGCCCAAGGCTCTTTATAACTGTTGGCACACAATTTATCGGAGATTCCCAGCTACTAATAGAATTACTCTTTCAAACAACATACTAGAATATTTCCCATGGCAACCATGATCATGAGAAATGATACCTTTCCAATACAGCACTCATTTCAAAGAAGCTACTATTAAATGTTATGCTTTTTGTGCAGTAAAGGAGTGTAGTGCTTTTAATGTTTCATTAGTTAAGGCCATATTTTATCTATATCTATATCCTCCCTTTTTTTTCTTGTTCTATACTTAATATATAAAACTAGGACACAACATGGGGAATTTTACCAGACAAATTAAATAGTGGAGGATAGACACCTATCCGGTCTAGAATATTTGAATTTATATGTTGCACCCATCACTTTAGTATCTGAGTTGATGTGGCAGATGGGTGTTTCTCTGTGGCCATGTTGGACCAATAAATACTTTTTGTGTTGGATGTGACTTGTGTGCTTGTTAAGACTTACAATATTCACATTACAAATGGGTACTGATTGCACCTAACTTTACTGAAATCTGTGCATAAAATTAGTGATTAATTTGAGACATTAAAGTACTGTTGAATCCTTCAGGCCACAAAATTAGCATACCTTTTGATGCTCAATATGCTCTTTACTTCCACTCTGTGATTAAAACAAAGGCAGTTGTTCTATTGTCTAAATTGAGGGGAAAAGACATTTTATGCTTTGTCCTATATATGATCTAAGTAATGCACCTAGGCTAGGAGTGTGTGACTTTATTTCTACATAAACCTTGATTAATTAAAACCCGAAGCATTACTTATCACT
The DNA here is from genome assembly GCF_003597395.2 of Chelonoidis abingdonii. NCBI lineage: Eukaryota > Metazoa > Chordata > Testudines > Testudinidae > Chelonoidis > Chelonoidis abingdonii. The sequence continues at coordinate 353,673,254 of NC_133769.1, forward strand.
GGATAAATTGACTTAGAACTTCCCCCCCACACAAAGTTGTAATGTATTCTGTGTTAAAGAACCCCCACTCCCCCGTGTGTGTGTGTGTGTGGTTTTTTTTGTTTTGTTTTGTTTTTTTTAACCTAAGAGACTCAAGTTTTTTAACCATGACAAAACATCCAAGGTTCTATATTCATAAGATTATAGATTCAAGATAAATGCAGTGCATTCTAGATCCATAGATTCCAAGGCCAGAAGGCACCTTTGTGACCTGTTAGTCTGACCTCTTGTATAGCACAAGCCATAGAACTTCCCCAAAATAATTCCCTGTGTATCTTTTAGAAAAATGTCCAGTCTTTATTTTAAAAATTACCAGTGATGGAGAATCCACTATGATCCTTGGTAAATTGTTCCAATGGCTAACTATTCTGATATTTCCAGTCTCAATTTGTCTAGCTTCAACTTCTAGCCACTGGATCATGCTATACCTTTTTCTGCTACATTGAAGAGTTCTTTAGAAAATATTTTTTCCCTATGTAGGTATTTAAATTAATCAAGTCACTTAACTTTCTTTTTGTTAAGCTAAACAGAATGAGTTCCTTGAGTCTAATGCTACTATAGTGAAGGCTTGCCTTCTAATCCTTTAATCATTCTTCTGGCTCCTTCTCTGAACCTTCTCCAATTTATAAACATCCATCTTGAATGGTGGACACCAGACCTGGACACATTATTCGAGGAGCAGTTGCACTGGTGCCAAACAGAGATTAAAATAACCTCTCTACTCTTGCTCAAGATTTCCCAGCTTATGCATCCAATTATCCCTTTTTGACCACAATGTCACTCTGGGAACTTTGTTTATCTGATTATCCACCATGACCCCCAAATCTCTTTCAAAGTTGCTGCTTCCCAGGATTGTCTTCTGTTGTGTAAGTGTGGAGTACATACTTTGTTCCTAGATGTATACATTTACTTTTAGCCACTTACAAATACATATTGTTTGCTTTTGTTTAAGTTTAGCAAACGATCCAGATCTCTGTCTCAGTGACTCTACTCCCCCAGTTTTTGTTTCATTCTGAAGTGCTGTGCCCTGTTCAGTTTTAAATAATTCATAGTTGGGTTTCTACCGCTTAGTTCTCCCGGAAGCCTATTCTACTGGTTTTGGAAGCTTCCAGTAAAGTTAAGAAGAGGTTAGCAATTTCTACAGACTATGAAAGCTAATAAACTCTTTTCTCACTTTGTTTCCTGCTTTCTTTAGGTTGGTTTAGAAATTGCTTCCTAAATACCACTGTTAAAAATTTTCTTCTTGTTGTTTAGTCTAGTTTTTCCTTTGCTCAGTTTCATCTCACACCTACTCAGATTACCCTAAACAATTCCTCTCCATTCCCTTAAGCCAGGTCTACTGTAGAAATGCTTGTCAGTAATGTTGGGAAGAGGTCTGATTATTTTTGTAATCCTTTTCTACACTATCAAAAGTTTTAGTGTAGATGCAGTTAAGTGTGTTGTCCATATAGCTAATTTTGTTTGGGGAATGGTAGAAGCTATAAAAGAAAAAACATTTTTTGCCAATAAAAGCTGCTTCTACATCAAGATTGTATAGCTGCAATCAGCAAAAACTAGCAAGCCTCTTCTAGTCTAGACTAGGCCTTTGTCATGGTCTTGATCTAGTCACCAGATCTTGAAAAATCCATTCACTGACTTGCATGCCAGAGGGTGGGGGAGAATGCTTTGCTCCCCCCCCCCTTCTAGTTCTTATGGTTGTAGAGAAAATCTACCACGTGTAAACCTATGCAAGGGTGGGTGGGTATGTGGCTGTATGACTATATCACTTAAGAACATTAGCCAGGATCCCATTGTGCTAGCGCCATACAAACACACACACACAAGATGTCTCTCTTCTTATACTTAAATTGTAAGGTCCTTGGGATAAGGAACAACAGGTAGATACAGATAAATGGGGAGTAGTTTCAGTATTCACCAAAAAGGTTAATAGCTACTGGATATCTAACAAAGTGAATGTCAGTGAAAATGAGGTAGGATCAGAGGCTAAAATAGGGAAAGAAAGCTAGATGTCTTCAAGTCACTAGGGCCTGATGAAATGCATCCTAAAATATTCAATGAACCGACTGAGGAGATATGAGCCGTTAGTGATTATCTTCAAAAAGTCATGGAAGACGGGAGAGATTCCAAAGGACTGGAAGAGGGTAAATATAGTGCCTATCTATTTCAAAAAAAAAAAAAGGGAAATAAGGACAACCCAAGGAATTACAGACCAGTGAGCTTAACTTCAATACCCAGAAAGACCATGGAGCAAATAATTAAGCAATCAATTTGTAAATACTTGTCACTTTATCTTCTAGGTAACAATCACCATGGATTTGTCAAGAAAACCTAATAACTTTCTTTGGCAGGGTAACAAGCCGTGTGGCTAGGGGGGAAGCAGTAGATGTGATATTTCTTGGCTTTAGTAAGGCTTTTGGTACTGTCTCGCATGACCTTCTCATAAACAAACTAGGGAAATGCAACCTAGATGGAACTACTACTAATGTGGGTGCATAACTGGTTGGAAAACCATTCCCAAAGAGTAAGTTATCAGTGATCAGTTCTGGATCCAGTTCTGTTCAAAGTCTTCATCAATGATTTAGATAATGGCATAGACTGGGGATCGGCAACCATCCACTGACAGGCCAGGATGGTTTGTTTACCTGCAGCATCCATAGGTTTGGCCAGTCGCAGCTCCCACTGGCCACTGTTCATCGTTCCAGGCCAATGAGGGCTTCAGGAAGCGGTGCGGGCCGAAGGAGCGTTGTAAGCAAGATACAAGAAGTAATTCTTCCACTCTACTCCATGCTGATTAGGCCTCAGTTGGAGTATTGTGTCCAGGTTCAGAGACGGGCTACTAGGATGATCCGAGGAATGGAAAACCTTTCTTATGAAAAGAGACTCAAAGAGCTTGGCTTGTTTAGCCTAACCAAAAGAAGGTTGGGGGGCGGGGATATGATTGCTCTTTATAAATATATCAGAGGGATTAATTTTAGGGAGGGAGAGGAATTATTTAAGCTTAGTACCAGTGTGGATGCAAGAACAAATGGATATAAACTGGACATGAGGAAGTTTAGACTTGAAATTAGAGGAAGATTTCTAACCACTAGAGGAGTGAAGTTCTGGAATAGCCTTCCAAGGGGAGTAGTGGGGGCAAAAGACATATCTGGCTTCAAGACTAAGCTTGATAAGTTTATGGAGGGGATGGTATGATGGGATTGCCAAATTAATTGCCAAAATTAGGCTATGGATCTTTGATTATCAGCAGGTAAGTATGCCCAGTGGTCTGTGATGGGATGTTAGATGGGTTGGGATCTGAGTGTTGGGATGCAGGAGGGAAACTGAGAATTCTTTCCTGGGTGCTGACTGGAGAGTCTTGCCCACATGCTCAGGGTTTAACTGATCGCCATATTTGGAGTCGGGAAGAATTTTTCTCCAGGGCAGATTGGCAGAGGCCTTGGAGGTTTTTCGCCTTCCTCTGCAGCATGGGGCAGGGTCACTTGCTGGAGGATTCTGTGCAGCTTTAGGTCTTCAAACCACAGTTTGAGGACTTCAGTAACTCAGGTATAGGTTAGGGGTTTGTTATAGAAGTGGATGGGTGAGATTCTGTGGCCTGCATTGTGCAGGAAGTCAGACCAGATGATCATAATGGTCCCTTCTGACCTTGAAGTCTGAGTTCTGGGTGCCATATTTCAGGAAAGATGTGGACAAATTGGAGAGATTCCAGAGAAGAGCAACAAAAATGATTAAAAGTCTGGAAAATATGACCTATGGAGGAAGATTGGAAAAAAATTGGGTTTGTTTAGTCGGGGGGAGAAAACAGTTTTCAAGTAAATAAAACATTACAAGGAGGAGAGAGGAAAAAATGTTTCCCTTAAGCACAGAGGATAGGACAAGAAGCAATGAGCTTAAATTGCAGCAAGGGCGGTTTAGGTTGGACATTAGGAAAACTTCCTAACTGTCAGGGTGGTTTTAGCCCCGGAATAAGTTGCCCAGGGAGGTTGTGGAATCTCCATCATTGGAGATCTTTAAGAGCAAGTTAGACAAACACCTGTGAGAGATGGTCTAGATAATACTTAGTTCTGCCATCAGTGCAGGTGCAGGAGACTGGACTAGATGACCTCTTGAGGTCGCCTCCAGTGCTATGATTCTGTTGCCTATAGAAGGAAATTGTGGAACAATATAGGTCAGTCAGATGCCTAACAATTGAGTTTATTATAGGCATCATGGCAAAGGAGAGTTTTAAGGAGGGGTTTGAAGGACAATAATGAGGTGGCTTTGTAGATGTTTACTGTCCTATCAGTTCTCACTGCTGCTATTGGGAATCCTATAGGGAGCAGTGAAACTCACATAAAGCAGAATGAGATTGACCTGATTCTTGGGAAAGCTCTGAGCAGCAGTAACAGAGGCAAGCACTGGGACTGTTAATTGGGAGGAAGGAATCAACCATGGAGGCTGGGGAAGACTAAGGAAGGCAGAGAGAATTCATATGCTCTGTGTTCTGGAAGGCAGGAAGCTCTGGGGCGAAACGGGGGAACCTCCTTCTCACTGTTAACTCTCATGAATTTAAAATAACTCAAGTTTTTTCTCCAGCAGCAGGGACTCATGCAATAATTTCCTGACTTCAAACAATGGAGAAAGAGGGGTAAAAGAGATCCTCCCTTTCACAGTGCCCTCCCTATAGGCTAGAAGAAGGTGCACTGAGCTGAATGCCAGAAGACTTGTATTCCAGTTCTTCAGCTGACTGCTGTTAATGTTTAGTGTCCTTCACAAATCCTATTGTAAACCGAGGTCTCATACTGAAACTTTTGGCAATAACTATCATTCACTCCTATCACAGGGGAGAACAGTTTCCAAGTTCAGTGCCTGCAGACAACCCAAATATGGGAGCATTGACAAAAGTAACTTGCAATCTGCAACCTTTGGAGCACACTGTGCTCCCCGAATTATAGGGAGGAGGTCGTGCCAAATATAGGGAAAGACGTGTGGGAGGGGAAGAAAAGGAAACAAACTGGTAAAGGAGTACGTGTCTGGGGAGTAGAGGGTATATAATGTTAGGTGGCTAAACTTTTCATTTCCTTGCCTTCGTGGTTTTGTCAGATTTTTTTTTTTTTAAACAATTAAGTGGTATTGGATACTTTCACTTTTCTTACTGTTCTGTGAATTTTCAAATCTGGGGAGATGTGTTCCCTTGTGACTCTGCTTGTCGTGATTCTGGTTCAATCCCACAAAGTATTCATTAATGAAGTACTTGACAGTAGTAGTCACTGCATGGCTTACTCATTAACAAGGTGTTGTAGAACCAAATATGGCTCTGTTTTCTCTTCCTAAGATTGCTCTGTGAGGCCCTGAAAATCTGGCTGCTTCATTTCCATTGGCATGAATGCACAAGCTATGACCGTGAGGGGGGGGAAAAGGCATTCACAATGTATCCTTAATTTATATTCAATACAAACTAAGTGTTATAAGAGCCTGTATTACTTGTGCAGAAGGTAACTAAGCACAAAACAGTTGACTTTATACCGGTAGAGCTTTCAAGGGAAAACTTGAAATAACGGACCGTTGTGGAACAAGATCCTATACTCTTATCAGTACTCTGGGAAATCTTTATGAAGTACACAAGGGGACCTTACACATAAATAGAAAGTGGCATTTTCTTGCATTTGGTGCAGCAAAATAGGGTAGAATTAAAACTTACAAACCAGTGAATATACCGTAAATAATTGCATGCCTTACACTGAAGGTTAGATTAGACTGTGAAAAATGATATAACTTAATGAGGCAGTTAACTTATGTGGTATTTTATAGTAAGTGTAATATTTTATAAGTGGCAGATGACTTCTTGGAGATTGCTTTTGAAAATGTGACCTGGGCTGACTTGTTTGTGCATTTGTGACTGATTTGGGCTTGATCGTTTTAAGCCAGTGGTCACCAACTGGTAGATCGTGATTGACTGGTTGATCCTGAGCCTCTGAGCGATCTCCAGCTGCTACAAGTCTTGGTGGTGCAGCAGAGCTAAAGCAGGCTCCTTGCCTGCCCTGACCCCACACCACTCCTGGAAGTGGCCAACACGCTCCTGCGGCACCTGGGGGGTTGAGGGGACATGTGGCTCCAGGTGCTGCTCCTCCCTGAACATTGCCCCTGCAGCTTCCATTGGCTGTAGTTCCCCGTTCCCAGGCACTGGAAGCTGAGGGGGCAGTGCTTACAGGCAGGAACAGCACATGGAGCCACATGCCCTGCTCCAGGGGCATACAGCCACTTCTGGGAGCGGCATGGGGCCGGGGCAGATAGGGAGCCTGTCTTAGCCCCACTGTGCCACCGACCGGGAGCTGCCCAAGGTAAGTGCTGCCTGGCAGGAGCCTGCACCCCAATCCCCAGCCCTGAGCCCCCTCCTGAAGCCAGCACTCTGAACCCCCTCCTGCACTAGCCCCTTCCCGGAGCCAGCACCCCATACCTCCTCCTGAACTCCTTCCCACACCCCAGTCCTGAGTCTCCTCCCACAGCCAGCTTCCCTCCTGCACCCAAACTCCCTCCCAGAGCTTGCACCCCTCACTCCCTTCTGCATCCCAATCCCCAGTCTCAGCCTGGAGCCTCTTCCCACACTCCAAACCCCCCAGTCTCAGCCCAGAGCCTGCACCTCCCCCTGCATCCCAATTCCCTGCCCCAGCCCAGTGAAAGTGAGTGAGGGTGAGAGAAAGCGAGCAATGGAGTGACCAGAGTGGGGCCTCAGGGAAGGGGTGGGGTAGATCCTGGGTTGCATTTAAATTCAAAAAGCGATCTTGTACATAAAAAGGTTGGAGACCACTACTTTAAACCCTTACTGATGTGAATAATTTCATTTGAGGCCAGAGGTATTTGCCCCCTATTTTTATGTACATTTTCCATACAACCTTTGGCTATGAAATCCTCTACAAAGTTGAATATATTTACATAGTTGAGAATTTTTTTTTTTTTTTTAAAAAATGCATATCAACACAGTAATGAAATCCTGGTTAAAGATATGGTGTGATATGTATTAGTTGAGCTGCTAATCTTTGGATAAGAACTCTGTCCTCCTGTAATAGCTTTCCAAGCAAAAGTTGAGTGGATCTTTCACTGTTTGAAAAGTTTAATGAATAAACATGACATTTATATGACGCTATATATAGAACCGAGGATGAAAGTGGGCTGGTATGGCATACCAGTAAGAAAGTGGCCAAAGCATTCATTATCGGCTTACTTTCATCTCGTTTAGCTGCATAACAGCATAAACTCAGCTAATAAAAGCCTGAAAAGTGAAAACTCTTGTCACATTTCTCTCCTCCCTCCTCCTCCTCCTCCCCCAGCCAGGCTGCAGAAGGTGGCTAGCCTTGGTGCTACACCCCTGCCGCGCACTCAGCTCCGGCCGTGGCTCCTCTCCAGCTTGAGGCAGGGAGGAGAGGGACTGCCTGACGGAGAAGCCCAGTGCCTGCATAACAGCTTAAACTCAGCGCCATCTGCGGTTCAACCCACAGGATTAGGGGCCATTTCTGGCATCCTTGTTTATTTCACAGTTGTTGATGTGACCCAGGGGCAGTTCTTTTCTGCCTTGGACCCACTACACAAATACACTCAGAATCGGGGACCATTTCCGAGTTCATCTATCCTTCCCCATCAGAGGATGGGTGTGATGCCCAAACTGCTTGCAGATCCATGTCGAAATGTTAATTTAAAAAAAAATGGAGAATGCAGTGGGAAGATGTTGTTATGATGATGGGGAGGCTTATTTTTGGCAAAGGAATTTTGCTAAAGCAACGCAGGAATCACAGGGAAAGCAATTAGCCTGATAGACAAAACCACAAAGAGATCAGAGGAGAAAACTGGATATTTAGGGAAATTATTGTGCCACTTTTGAAAAAAAAATTTCCATTCCACCCTATTTTGATATTGAATTAAACACCTGAAATATCGTTAGGACACAGATGGGCGCGGTCTCAGATCTTTCTGTTTTGCTTCAGTGTCCTGCAGAGGCTGAAAGTGACAACATTTTGTCAAAGTATCTTGAATATTTCATGAAGGCTATTCTAGTTGTCCTTCATTCACTTCTTCTACCACTAGCCACCCATTGGTGTGCCCCCTGTGCCCTTTTATATGCTGGGAGATTAAACAATCTTTTTGATCTGTTAACTTGCTAGGAAATAGAGAGTGTCTAGGCAGGACGCTGGCAGGCATGGTGCAGTGCAGCCCCTTGCCCCCCTCCCACTGGCTGGCTGTGGTTTTTGCCTCAGTTACTTACTCCTTGGCGGACCCAGTCCTGAGTGCAGCAGCAGCTGCTGGCTCTCTGCAGGCAGCACCCAGCGAAGGCCGGTTGCTGGTGTTGCTGCTGGTTGGCAGCAGCTGCCTTGTGACACATACACGTACATACTGTCCTTGTGCAAGCAAGCAGCCACCCATTCCAATGGCTGGGTGAATTCTCCAGGTGTGCAGCCTGGGACTCTGGAGTGGGGAGGGCGCTGGCACTCTTTTGAGGGGTGGGGGGAAACCGTGTTTCTGCGGCTAACAGTTTGGGAACTTCTGCAAGAGGCAAGGTCTGACTGGGCATTGCCAGCATGTCTGTGGGCCCCCAGCTTTCGGGTTGCTGCTTAATGGTGTCCCCAGGAAAACTTCCAGCCTCAGCAGCTACCGCTCCACCAGGCTGCGGGAGGGAGCCATGCACAGGAGCTGCCCAGGAGGTAGAGAAGGAGACAGAGGTCTGGGGTCGGCATGCAGCAGCAACACACAAAGAGATGGGTGGGAGCTGAAGCTCCAAGGGGAACCCACAGCAAAGCTACCCTAGCTCCCAGTTCGGCGCATGGAACATGTGAGCAGGGACAAGAAAGGGGGATCCATGGGAGGGCCTGGAGCAACCTTCTAGAAACTCCCACATTGGGCCATACAGCTGATCTCACTGCTCTCCCTGCTGTCGTCGTGCCATGCCTCGAGATGAATGTGCTGCACATCGGCCCTTTCCAAGCCACAATTTCACATATGGCATAGGGTTCCACACATGAAATGAATAGCAAGTCCGCCACATGATGAGTGGTAAGTGCAGTCTGTTTCACTGTAATGATGTTCATCGCACCGAATCCCTTTTCGCAGTTAGAGTTGCTTGCATCAAGGATGTCCACTGCAAGGATGAGGGTTTTTTACATTTTCCAGGAATGTGTTTTTTCTCCTCCCCCCCCCCCCAGAAGCCTTGAATTCCACAAATCCCAGGTGTGTTTCCTGTTTGATTCTCAGTTGATCAGCCAACGCTCATATTTTCTTTTTCTCCAGAGTGGGGATTTGCTGGATTCTCTTGCCATTTTTCAGGATTCAAAACCGACAAATTGTTACTTAAGTTCTTACAATGAGAAGCTTGTGCTTTGGTTTGGTTGAGGCAGTTGTGAATAGTTTTGTTCTTATGTTGTCAATGGCTGCTTGAATTAATTGAGACAAGTTGATTCTGGGGCTTTTTCCCACACCGTTTAGTTTGCTCTTTTTTAACATCTTGGATTGTTCAGCCTTCTGAGCTTGTTCAGAGTGAACTCCTGAGTCTGTTTTAGACTTTTTTGATTCTCTTGATGTATATTTTCATTAGGTTGTCTGCTTTTTGGAATGGTCATGTCTCAGTCTTGTAACTTCTCAGACATGTTCTTCAGTTCTGTTAGCACATGCAGCATTAAAGAAAGGTTTCTAATAAAGCTGTGTTCTGTAAATTGAGTGTAGTCCTAGAAATTTTAAGACTTTCGTTTCCAAACTCTCAACTGGTCTTGTGAGGCCATCTCAAAGTGTTATGCCAAAGCAGGATATGTTTGCACATTGATGCCACCCACCTTAAATTGAACACTTGGCCTATTTTTTGAAGTATAATGTGTAATTCATTGGCCTGGGCACTCAGTTCATGAGTTTTTTTGGTGATTGACTGTACAAGGAATATAATGCATCTGAAAAAGCCTTAGTCATTTGTACCTCCGGTGACTTCTAAAGCTTCATTAACAACAAGTTCCAGTCTATGGTTGAGGCAATGCCGTACTATCACATTAGGAAAGTCCATTTGTAGTAGTTTGCCAACATCAGCTTTGATTCCTAACATCACATTTGCGCCGTCACTACAAAAGCTGATTAACACTTCCAATAATAGTTCTTTAGTGAACCCACAACGCAGCAAGCATTTTAAAATTTCCCCTGTAATGGCTGCCGCTGTTGCACTTTGCAGCTCAGTCAAGTCCAGAGGAAATGTAAGTGGCCTCATAACTCCATCTATACTGGCTTTCAAAAATTATGAGTCGAGTTTCCAGTGAGAGTAGTTGATTCATTGGCAAGTACTGTAATTTTTGACTTATTGTCTATCTTTGTTGACAATTCTTTTTCATTTCAGTGGATATATGATGGATTATCTCTACACAAACGACCCATTTCAATTCCGTTGATTTGCTGTAGCTCAGTGAGGCACTTGTGGTTGATTTGTTTTGGTAATGTAGTAGGCAGTTCGGAATACACGAGCAGTAGTGTCAGATGCCACTTCTTCACTTTTAGCATTCAGATTAAGAAGAGTTTTCTGTTTGTTTTTGTTTCTTTTTTAGCCATGGCTTGAATTTTTTCATGCTCCATGTGAGCTGCAGATTTCTTAAATTCACTTATTTTTTTGCGAAGGGAAGACTGCTCAGTTTCTTTATTCTTTCCATGCAAGGATATTTCACAAAAGGGCAAGTTTGCAGAGATATTAACCCCTCTTGCAGAATGCAGCTTTAAATCGGGTGTGCAGTATGTCATGACATTTCCAAGTTTTACCGCCCAAAGCAAAAAGCCAGTCGTTTTTCTTTTTGAACTCCCTGAAATTGCATTTTTGACCACACAGCAGGGTATGGTGGTAGAGTCTGTTTTCTTACCCAGAAATTCAGCATTTTCATTTGTCTCCTCTCTTTGTGGCGGCTGCAGCTCACCACGTGACAAAGGTGAAGTGTCAGCGGGTTTTTTCCCTGGGAGTGACCAGTTTCAACTTCTTCATTTGTTGCTGTTCTTTTTTGACTGACAATCTCCCATTTCCTCACTTTTTACATTTAAACATACATGTTCAGCAGACGCTAACAATTACCATTTTAGGCTGCATTTTTTCCCCCACTAACTGTTGTCCTACTGTAATTGCACTCCTGACAAGACTTGACCAATAAGAGGCAAGCACATGCAGTTACCATGTGGCAGTATGGCACTCAAAAGCTAATGTTTGGAACAACCACGTGAACCTCCTCCTGTGAAAACAATCTTCTTATTTTGCTTGACATATCTGTGTGTGTGTGTGTGTGTGTGTGTGTGTGTGTGTGTACACAGTATGGATGGCTCTCTCAAAAAAGATGGCTTTTCACTGTAGGACCAAAAGCTCCCTGGGGCAGGACACCAGTAAGCAGCAACCTAAAAGCTGGGCCTTTCAGTGTGCTGGTGGTGCCCAGCCACACTTTGCCTCTTGCAGAAGTTCCCAAGGTGTTAACTGCAGAAATACTGTCTCTCCCCACCCCTAAAAAGGACACCAGCACCCTCCCCACTCCAGAGTCCTGGGCTGTGCGCCTGGAGAATGCACTAGAATGGGTGGCTGCTTGCTTGCACAAGGACTGTGTGTGTGTGTGTGAGAGAGAGAGAGATCGACAATGCAGCTGCCGCCGATCAGTTGCTGCTGCTGCGCTCGGTGCTGGGCTGGGTCCGCCAAGGAGCAAGTAACTGAGGCAAAAGCCACAGCCAGCCAGCCAGAGGGAGGGGGGCAAGGGGCTGCACTGTGCCATGCCTGCCAGTGTCCCACATAGACCCTCCCTATTTCCTAGCAAGTTAACAGATTTTAAGGATTGTTTCATCTCCCGGGCACATATAAGGGTGCAGGAGGCACACCAATGGGTGGCTAGTGGTAGGGTGAAGGAGACATGAATGAAAGACAATTAGAATAGCCTTTGTAAACTATACAAAATACTTAGAGAAAATTTTGTCAATTTCAGCCTCTGCAGGACACTGAAGCAAAACAGAAAGGTCTGAGATCACGCCTATATGTCCTAATGACATTTCAGGTTTTTAATTCAATAAATATATAAATAGGGTGGAATGGTAACTTTTTTTCCTTTCAAAGGCGGCACAATAATTTCCCTAAATATCCATTTTTCCCCTCCAATCTCCTTGTGGTTTTGTTTATCAGGCTAATTGCTTTCCCTGTGATTCTTGTGTTGCTTTTGTAAAAGGAACATTTTCAACAAGGACCTGCAAGCAGTTTGGGCATCACATCCATGCTCTGATGGGGAGGAATAGACTTGAACTCTGAAATGGTCCCCAATTCTGAGTATATTTGTGTAGTAGAGCCAGAGCAGAAAAAAAACTGCCCCTTGGTCACACCAACAACTATGAAATAAACAAGGATGCCAGAAATGGCCCCTAATCCTGTGGGTTGAACCAGGGACGGCGCTGAGTTTAAGCTGTTATGCAGGCACCCTGGGCTTCTCCATCAGCCAGTCCCCCTCCTCCCTGCCGCAAGCTCTGTCCCAGAGCCTGCACTCACCCCTCCGTACTCCCTCCCAGAGCCTGCACCCCTCCACCCATGCTGCACCCCACCCCATGCCTCAGCCTGGAGCCTGCACCCAGCACCCAAACTCCATCCCAAAGCCTGTACCCCCTCACCCCCTCCTGCACCCAAACTCTGTCCCTGAGCCTGCACCCCAGACTCCATCCCAGAACCTAACCTTTCAACCGTCCTACACCCCAATCCCCTGCCCCAACCCATGGCCTGCACCCCAGACCACCTCCCCCCCCCACCCAAACTCCTTTGCAGAGCCTTAGGCAGGTGGGAGGCAGGCTCTGAGTGTTCTCGGCACAACCAAAATTTCTACAAGCCTGCCCCCCCGATACTTGGAGGCGGGGGATGAGGAGGCGAGCGGTGAGTCAGTGGATGGAGGGGGGGCCCCATTTTCTGTATTTTAATTTTTGGTACTGCATTGATTGACTGCTGTGTGCATTAATATAGTGACCCCTGGGTCTTTCAATGAGGCTTTATACTTGGGGAGGCGAGCAGTGAGTCGGGGGCAAGCAGGTGGGCAAGTGGCGAGTGGGCAAAGAGGCGAACAGTGAGCCAGCAGGGGTTCTAGGGGTGGGCATGGGGGTTTCTGGTAGGGGAGGGAGAAGGTGAAAGGAGCCAAGTGATAGGTGGGGGATTGACTAGGAGGGATGCAGCAAGCCAGCGGGGGGGTAGGGGGTGAAGAGGGGTGTGATGGTGGACCCAAGTGGGGAGGTAGTGGGTCCTATTTTACTGCTGTGATCTGGTCACCCTATGTGTGCTGTTTCTTCCCTGCCCCACCACAACCTTACTTTTCGCCCCATAGCTGTTTCAGCGGGGTGGCACTGGGGAAGGAGGGCTTGTTTCCACGGGGTGGGTGGTGCTGGGAGGGGGGAATAGGGTGCAATTTTATATTAATAGGGAAATGTTTATTTTATTAAAATTTATAAAATAAACATTACTGAAGAGAGGTTTCAGAATAGCAGCCATATTAGAACATGCAAAAAGAACAGGAGTACTTGTGGCACCTTAGACTAACAAATTTATTTGAGCATAAGCTTTCGTGGGCTATGAGCTTATGCTCAAATAAATTTGTTAGTCTCCAAGGTGCCACAAGTACTCCTGTTCTTATTACTGAAGAAAATCAGTTGTACAACTATCAAAACATTATTTTCCTAATATGAAAGTGAAAATCTATAATTAATATTCTTTTAGAATGTGGTGACTTCTATCAATATGGGTAAGAGATCAAGAGACATTGGTAGAAAGTACCCATGTGGGAGTAAGAAAAGAGCCATATACAAGGCAAAGGCAGTTGAAAGACAGAAGCAAAAGGGTGCTTTAAACAAGTATTTTAGCAGACCTGATTCTACTGTTGAGCCAGAAGAGCTCAGTCAAGATGCAGATACGGTTGAAAATTCTCCAGCAGAACATACGACACAGACAGAGAATGACATCAGTGACGAAGAATTTGAAGAGTCAAATCAGTCTGAAGAAGACACTCAAGGTGAAGAGAAGACTACAAAAAAGGTTGTAACTGATGCTGAAGGTACTGAGGGTCAAGAATGCTTTTCTGATAATAAAGATGTGAGTGGTTTAGATCCAGAGCAGAAAGGCAACTTCAACTCTGATCCTGCAAGTTGGTCAGAATACATTAGCCAGTGTATCAGGGAGTATTTAGTAGAAGATTTCCCTAAAAATAAGATTGAGAAAATGCTTTTCAAAGTTTCACTGCAAAAGGAAACTTTCAAATGGTGAAATTGTAGCTCATACATGGGTGATATACTCAGTGTCAGCCAACAAGATCTTTTGTTATTACTGTAAGATTTTGTGCAATAATGTGACAAGTTCAATAGCATCTAATGGTTTTAATGACTGGTCTAATATTCTTACAAGATTGGCCGAGCACAAAAACTCAAAAGGACATTTACAAGCTATGCGTAGTTGCTGCGACGTTCAGCAAAGGTTATCTGCTGAAAAAAACATTGACTCAATACAACAAAAACTTATTGACCAAGAAGCAAAATGCTGGTATCAAGTTTTTGAGGCACTAGTTGCTGCTGTTCAGTTGCTAGCAGAACGAAACTTATCACTTCGTGGGTCTGATGAACAGCGGGGAACATCATACAATGGAAATTTTCTTGGAGTTACTGAATTACTGGGAAAGTTTGACCCAGTGATGCAGGAACATTTACGAAGAATCAAGAACAAAGAAATACATGACCATTATTTAGGAAAAGACCATTCAAAATGAACGTATTAGTATTGTAGGGAATGCTGTTAAACATGAAATAATAGCTCGAATTAAGGCTGCTAAGTATTTTGCTATTATACCCAACTGCACTTCTGACATTAGTCACCAAGAACAAATGTCATTGACGATTAGGTATGTGCCTGATGGTGTATCACCAAATATTCCCACAGGAGTAATGAACACTTCATTAAGTTCATAGTAGTAGAAAGCAGCACAGGTGAATATTTGTACAATATCCTTTTAAGTGAACTCAAAGACCTGGGATTGGATGTTGAAAATATCCATGGGCAGGGCTATGACAACATTGCAAATATGAAGGGAAACATATCAGGTGTACAAGCACGACTTTTTTGAAAACAAACCTAAGAGCTTTTTTTACACCATGTGCATGTCACAACTATAGTCTCATTTCGGGAGATATGGCCAAAACATGTCCAGATGCGAGGAGTTTCTTTGGAGCCTTGCAGTGTATTTACATCCCTTTTTTTATTTTCCTGCATCTACTAAAAGATGGACTATTTTTAGAAAACATGTTACTGGCCTTTCTGTAAAGCCTCTTTGCAAAACACGATGGGAATGTAGAATGCAAAGCATCAAAGCTCTGTGGTACCAAGTAGGGGAGTTTCACAGGCCTTGGGTGGCAGGCCAGTCCTCGCCTACAGACAACCTGAAGCATATTCTCACCAGTAACTGCACACCACACCATAGTAACTCTAACTCGGGAACCAATTGATGCAACAAACCTCGATGTCAACTCTGCCCACATACCTACACCAGCGACACCATTACAGGACCTAACCAGATCAGCCACACCATTACCGGTTCATTCACCTGCATGTCCACCAATGTAATATACGCCATCATGTGCCAGCAATGCCCCTCTGCTATGTACATCGGCCAAACTGGACAGTCCCTACGGAAAAGGATAAATGGACACATCAGATATTAGGAATGGCAATATACAAAAACCTGTAGGAGTACACTTCAATCTCCCTGGACACACAATAGCAGATCTAAATCTAGCCATCTTGCAGCAGAAAAACTTCAGGAACAGACTTCAAAGAGAAACTGCTGAGCTTCAGTTCATCTGCAAAATTTGACACCATCAGCTCAGGATTAAACAAAGACCGTGAATGGCTTGCCAACTAGAAAAGCAGTTTTTCCTCCCTTAGTTTTCACACTTCAACTGCTAGAAGAGGGCCTCATCGTCTCTGATTGAACTAGCCTGCTTCTTGCTTACATATATATACCTGCCCCTAAAAATTTCCACTACATGCATCCGACGAAGTGGGTATTCACCCACGAAAGCTCATGCTCCAAAACCTCTTTTAGTCTGTAAGGTGCCACAGGACTCTTTGCTGCTTTTACAGATCCAGACTAACATGGCTAACCCTCTGATACTTGAGAATATTCATATGATCCACCAAACCGATGAGATATTGAGGCAGCACTGTAACTTCTCATAAGCAGCTAATTGGCCATTTCCACTTTGCTGTTTTAATGTCAGTCTTTCCTTTGAGTTGAATCAAAAGGGAAATGATCATTTGGCTTTGCAGAGTAGGCAATATTTTATAATTTTCATGGCATAAACAGAATGAGTAAATCTTCATTTTGTCAGTTGATAGTAAAATAGTTCCTAACCACATGTGAACATCAAAGGTGACAAGGAAATTCAAAGATCTAACAGACTGCTGTTATACATACAAGGAGCAGTTTATGGAAAAAAAGATTTGTAAATACTTATCTTAATGTGAGGATTGAAGATTAAATGAATGATGCACTTGAGCTACTTAACTTTTCTTTTCTCCTGCCCCCTTTTAATTCTTTACCTCTCTGGGCACTTTTTAAATTTAAATGGTCCAAGCTTGAGACTAAACTTCATATTTCCCTTAAATAGTTTCTTTTTTTTTTTTTTTTTTAACAGCAGGCCCCACCAGACTCAGCCCCTCACTGTGCCAGCCAGTGTACACACAGAGTAAAAGGTGGTCCCAACCCTGAGCAGTCTATAATCTTGTTTCAGACCACCAATGAGTGACATGTAAAAATGGAGGGAATGTGGGAGAAGTAGGAAGAGGATGATGATACCCTCACATATAATCTGTGCAACAGGAAAAACAGTAAAATAGCAACATGCGCAGCAAGATCAATTAGAATGTGCTTTTAATATAAATGAAATTTTATGTAAATAGTATATCTGAAGTTATTTTCACTCTTGGGAATAATTAGCTATATAAAGTGGTCTTTTGTGGAAACACTTTACATAATCACAATATCTCAGTAGCAGCAAAGTTCAGTTTTTGTTCTGACCAATCCAATTCCAAACGATTGTGGTGGCCACAGAATCCCAAGTTTATTTTTCTTGTGACTGTCAGAGGGACTGGCCTTGCTAAGCTAAAATCCTATACCCCAGATAGTCATCCACTGGGAAAATTATCTGTGGGAAGTGGTTGGAGGGAGGAAAACCATAAATATCTCCTCCATAGAGCTCCTCCTAAATCATTCCATGAAATGAGGCTAGAATGAAATGCAGTTCTTACTCAAGAAGCCTGCAAATATCAAACCAAATTTTTTCTCACTTGAATGGAACTCTTGATTTCAATTATGCATCAGAAGTTGAATTTTTTTTTGTCCATTTTATGAATGGTCTTTTCTTATTGAGAAGAGTATTTTTTCTTCACATTCTATCCACCAAACATGGAAGGCTTCCTTATAAAAAGGAATCTGGGAAAGTTCCAAGTAGCTGAAAGAGTAGGGAAGTTGAGATGAAAAGGAAGTTGGCATTCAGCCTTAACTACAGCTCTTTCTCCTGCGCCAGCTATATTATGTATAATACAGTGTAATCATAAAGATCAATTCCCTCACGTCCTTGTTTGCCTTTCACTTCTTCTAAACATTCCCCAGATGGTATAGTGCATCATATACAATCACCCTTTTCTGTCTTCCTTGATCTGCATCCCCTACAGTTCTTTCTTTTTTGGCTGTAGTTACCATTATGACACTGGCAAACAAAGTGCTGCTCAGGCCAAGGCTTCTAGGCCCCTCTGAACATTAACAAATGCATAGCTAGAAACCAGTCTGTCTTACTGTGTTAGCATAATTAAAATAGACCTTAAGTTTATAAGAATGTGTTTGGTGTTTTGACTTTAATGCATACAGCACATAATCTCACTTATAATATCTGTGTCCCATGTTATAAGGTGGTAATTAAATGTTTGCTATGCTATTGATGGACCTATCCTCCACGAACGCATCTTATTCTTTTTTTGAGCTCAGTTACAGTTTTGGCTTTCACAACATCTCCAGCAACCAGTTCAACAGGCTTACTGTGTGGTGTGTGCAGAAGTATTTCCTTACGTTTTAAAGATGCTGCATATTAATTTAATTGGGCGACCCCTGGTTCTTGTGTTGTGTTATGTAAAGGGGTAAATAACGCTTTTTTTCTGCATACCATTCATGATTTATAGACCTCTACCATATCCACCCTTATTCAGCTCTTTCCTAAAATGAATAGTCAGTCTTTTTAATCTCTCCTTATACAGAAGCTGTTACATGCCCCTAACCATTTTGATTGCCCTTCTCTGTACTTTTTTCCAATTCTAATATCTTTTTGGTGGTGTTACCCCCAAAAACAGACTTGAGGATCCCAGAGTAGCTCTTGTATTGCTTACTTCCGGCTTCCCAAGATGTTGACCCATTAATCTGTTCCTGCAAGGTGAAAGGAGGGGGCCCGCCCTAGTAGAATTGCCAGATTTTACCAAGGATCTCTCTATGCCCTTCTAGTCTGTTCTGGGGAATTCCTTGATCTGTTCACGCCTGGGAGGACATGGATACAGCCCTCCATTCAAAACACTGACACCCAGGCAATACTTTTCCAAAACAAATATTTCCTTTATTTAGTGTAACTAACCTTTCCTAATACAGTTAATCAAAACCTAAATTTAAAACCATAAACATAAATCCTTTAGCATAGGTATACAAATTAAAGTACCCAAGGCCATAATGTCATACAGTTGGGATGGGTTAATAAATTGATCGTGTTCTGCACATGATCAGTCATATACAGGACACTGACAGCAATCTTAAACTCTAAACTTTATACATAGTAACACAAACACACTACAAACACTCCTCTTTATTATCCCAAGCATACAAATTCATTACCTCTATTTCTATTCTATAGCCTATACTATAGCTAGCATGCTTTACCCTCTGTAGTTTTCTTTCCATCTGTTCTGTCCTAGGAGCCTGTTCTGCTCTGTCCCAGCAGTGCTGCTGCTTCTATCAGCCTGCGGTTGCTTCTGCTGCTTTTGATTTTCTTCTGGTTCTCCTTCTACTCCTGCCATTGACTTGACTGGCTTTTGCCTGCTTGCTCTTTGCCTCTGTACACAATTTTTTGGCTATTTTTGATTGAACTGAAAAATAAAGCCAATGGTTAGCCTACCTATCTTCAGACCCTCTCTGATTGGTCCATACTTGTAGACCAATCATAACTGCTAAACCTGGCTGTCAGTGAAAGCTGTTGTACAACACAGTTTTCTGTTTACTCTTATGGGATGGTGACTCTCTCTCTCTCTCTTCCCCCCCCCCCCCAGCTTTGGACTGACCATGTGTGACTGACCCCTCCCAACAGTCTTAGAGTGACTCTTTTCCTGACCTCAGTCCACACTGCCTATCAGCGCACTGGCCATAGGTTAAACTTCATGAAACTGCCATTTCACAGTTGGCTGTGTACCCACATGGTACGCACACTTAAATTACCAAACTTTTAAACTGTAAACCATCACCTTATTTCTTTTAATATATACTGATTTGTTAACTTATGCATCTTAATAAGGTCTGTTGTTGACAATCCATTTCTTATCAATTTATTTAATTTTGTTTCAGTGCTTTCCCTATTTTCAGTTAATTAGGGGCAAAGCAATATTCTCAGTGCTGTGCTTAGAGCAGATCAAAATCCTTCATATCAATTTGGCAACCAGAACTGCATACAATAGTCAAGGAGTGGGTGTACCATGGGTTTATATAGTGGTGTTATGATGTTTTTCTGTCTTGTTATCTATCCCTCTCCTAATGGTTCCTAATAGTCTGTTAGCTTTTTTGACTGCAGCTGCACGCTGAGCAGGTGTTTTCAGACAACTATCATGCTGACTCAGAGATCACTTTCTTGAGTGGTAACAGCTAATTTAGACCCTATGATTTTGTATGTATAGTTGAGATTGTTTTCCAATGTGCATTACTATGCATTTATCGACGTCCTTCATCTGCCATTTTTGTTTCCCTGTCACCCAGTTTGTGAGATCTCTTTGCAGTCTTAACTATCTTGGACTTAACTATCTCGAGTAATTGGAATACACTTCTCTCTACTAGAGTTTCTTATTAGCCCATAAACTGGATTTGTCCAAATCCTTTATTTTTATTTGCTGATTGAACTTTATGATCTAGCTGTTTACAAACAAAACTACTCTGAACTCTACTTATTTTCACTTTGCTTTTCAGGTTGGTGTGTGTGTGTGTGTGTACGCTGAACTTGTATAAGCTAATGAATATTAACACTGATCTGAGAACTGTAGAGGTTTTTACCTGGCACACAGTTAAAAGAAGTGGTGTATGATGATCAGGAAAAGACCTCAGATAAGTGATCTGATACACTACAAATAAAAAGAAATTGGTTTCTCTTGGTTACCAATGAACAATAACTACTTAACTGAAGATTCATTTTGCAGATTAGCATAAAACTCTCTTAACTTTAATCAGTTCAACTAGAGGAATTTATCTTAGGTGATTGTAGAGATATGAGATTAATAAGATTTATGCTAGTGTGTTTGTTCAGCATTTTTCTCTTCTGCTGTGTTGAATAGTTTGTCTTTGAAAGCACAGACATTGAATGGGATGAACCCGGTGATGTTTACAATATATATTGTCTTTACAGACTCAACTTTTCAGAAACCACAACTTGTACAATCATTACTAAAGCTTGTAATACTCTATTTTTAGTCACATGCCTAAAGTGGCCAGCAAAATGGTGATTGTCCCATCACAATATGGGAAAACTTCAGAAACTGTTTTGTTAATGTTTGAGGATTCGAGTATTTTATGCATGTAGTGAATGCCATGATATAAACTCATTATAATATCAAGAGCATGCAAAACATATGGTTTAATCTTATACAATTTTATTAGTAATGTCTATTAAAATGAAAGTATTTAAATCTCCTTATGGAACCTCCTCAACTGTCTGCAGGCTGCTTCCAAGCACTTTACAACCTAAACTAATTAAGTCTTACCTCATCAGTAGTGTGGATAGTATTAGAACCAAGACCAATAGTAGGTGAGGAGGTATAGAGATGCACCTAATGTCAATCTGGGTTTGAATGGAACTATTATTTAAAAACAAAGTTCATGATCAGATGTGGGGGGAAAAAAAAAACCTGAAAGAGAAAGTGCCTCCAAAACTTAGTTTGAGGAAGTGTAAATCTTTAACTGGAATTGGCTGGGACACTGAAATTAAAAATGTCAGTTCTAGCCTTACAGAAAAATACCATAGAGCTTTTCATGTCCAGAAGCATGCTTTTTTACCCTACTTCTCCCGCAGTGCAGTTAACACCAATTTGGGACATTGCTCCATTAATGACTTGGAAGAGCTCCACCTGCTGAATCATGATCACCACTTCCTGCACTGTTCCTGTAAGGCTCCCTAGGAGTCCCCCAGGGTAACCTGGCCCAGGCTTAATCCTTCTTAGCTTTGAGATATGACAGGAGAACATAGCTGCTTTCTGCTCCATTTTTGATGACCTCTCAGCCATTCAAAAGTACAATGAGATCATTCTTACATTTTGGAGTGACACACGTGAGTTGATATATTCAAAGCCCTGTAGAAGCATCCGGCAGTGTACGCCTCCCATTAATTTCAATTAGAATTGTGTGACTAAATCTCAGAGTATGCAGTGTTGTAGCCCAGGATATCTGAGAGACAAGGCGGGTAAGGTAATATCTTTTATTTGCCCAACTTCTGTGGGTGAGAGAGACAAGTTTTTGAGCTACACAGAGCTCTTTTTCAGGTCTGGGAAAGATACTGAGAGTGTCACAGCTAAATGCAAGATCGAACAGATGGTTTTGCGTAAGTAGTTACCACATATTCTAAGGACCATTCATGGTGAAGTGGCCCGTTAACACCCCTGTATCCGTAGGACAAAAAGCGGTGTTGGTGGGTTACAGGTTGTTGTAATAAGCTATAAAAAAAAGTACCCCTTAATGTATAATAAAAAGAAAGATGCTTTTAAATAAGTTTTTTAAAAGAGAGATGAAGCATTAGCCCTTGATTATAGCATTCCAGTGGCCAAGTAAGGGATTAAAATCATTGCAATCAACAAGACTAGTGATATTACTGCAGCTGAAGTATGTTTCAGATTAAAAAGACCTGTACTTTCTAGCTAGTTAAAAGCTTTGAAAAGCAGTTTTCTAAGGAATGCATAAGGGAAACGCTCTCAGCTTTATCTAGTGTGACTGTATACCTAATTCTGTGAGTTTACATCATTTAATTCTCAAATGGGGTTTCAAAAAGGCTGCTGAAATAGGCATAAGTAAACACTAATCCCGTCAAAAGAATATTGGCACTGCAGAAAGGAAAAGCTCTGGGGAAAACAGCTTCTCATGGGAATAAACTGTGCTTCTAACTCCTGAAACTATTTTTTCGTCTTTCACTCACAGAAAACAGAGGGAAGTCCTAGGAATCATAAAATCGGGGGCATATAGTGGTGTGTTGTGAACATTTTCAATACAATAAACTGTTCAATAGAGCAATGTCATGTGTATGCCAACAAGGACACTATGGATGGATTTGTCCCACTAGAGCTCATGTGAAGCCAATGGGATTTGTGAGTGCTGAGCACTTCTGAATATGAAGCCTCTTAAATACGGATTGAAGTGCCTAACTTTTTGGGTGTAAATTGTCCCAGACTTTTAGATAAATTCACTAGGAAAAACCTACAGCTTCATTCTCCTTTCACTTACGCTATCATAGCTCTATTGACCAGAGTAGTAATTTGATCTGCAGCAGCCTAAGCGAGAACAAAGTCAGGACCAGTGTGGTACGGTGGACTATTTAAATTGCTATTAGAAACAAATATGTTCACGTCCCCATAAATTCCCTGAGTTTTCAGAGTTACATGGGATTTCACCATATAATTCTTTAAAGCCCTATGAAGAAGAGCTCACTGCTGGCAGACAGCCTTCGTTGACACCTTGAAGATTTGGAACTCCTTTTGCCCCCAGAAGGTAATTTGGGTGTCACCAATAGTAGCGCTGTCCAGGGTACCGCTGCAGCAAGGTCGGGATAGGATGTGTAGAAGAGCAGAGGCAGAGATTTTTCACTTGTGTAGAAATCCCTTGCCTGCAGCATATCTTCCCCCACCCTCAGGGATGAGCCATTCATAGTGGTGGAACACTTGCCTCTTCACTTAGGGGAAACTCAGTAACTTTCAACAGAAGAATCTAAGGGAAACTACAACTCAAAACTTGTGAGGTTTCCACTTTATTCCTTGAGTTATTCCCACACGGGAAGGAAATGGGGCCACAAGGACACTGTGGGGCCGACGTCTAGAAGAACCCCGTGAAACTCTTGCAACTTGACTTGCCGGAGGAATGTTCTAAAGAGGTCATAGTAACTACACTGCCACCTACTCTTTTATAGCTCAAATTGTTTCAAGGATGAATGGATGCAGTGTATAAATCTGGACTTGGCAACATAAGACAGATGGAAGAAGCTGTGATTTTAAAGGATTTTTTTTCTCTTCCATAACTTTTTTTTTCCTAAAGCCCCAGGTGGCTGTTCTTGTTACATTTTTTTCCTACTATGAAATTTAATCTCTATGTACAAAAGTTCCTTCCTGGTTGTGAATGATTGCTTCACTCTTAGTGATATCTGGAACATCCCTTAAATCCTCTTCTTTCCTCACTGTAAGTGTTTGAAGTGTGTTTGTTTGTTCTCTTAGCATTTTGCCATCTGTTACTGTGATGACATTTCATCAGAGAGTCTACTTAAGCAATTTTGGAAAAGAATAAGTACATTCCTAAATTCAGCAGTAGGCTGCCATTATATCTTGTAGCTGCAGTACAAACGAACCTCCATACACGAATATTCTTCTCCTCCTTACCCTCCATCGTAATTTCATAGAGTTTAAGGCCAGAAGTAACTATTACGTAATCTAGTCTTAGCTCCTGTATATGACAAGCCATTGAGTTTCACCCAGCTACTACTCCCTGTACTGAGCCCAATAAATTGTATTTTGACTGAAGCATATTTTCTAGAAAGGCATCTGATCTTGATTCAAAAACTTGAAGACATGGTGGTTCTAGTGCTTAATCACCCTCACTGTTTTAAAATTTTATTTAAATATATTTATAATAAAAATATCTAATTTTAAATTTGTCTGGCTTCAGCTGTCAGCCATAGGTTCTTGTTATGCCTTTCTCCAATAGATTAAAGAGCCCTTGTAGGCAGTATTTTTCCCCATGAACATACTTCACCGTGTGATTGTCACCTCTGAGTCTGTGGTAATTCAGCCTCCCAGTCCCAGACCTGAACTTTAGCGTCCACAATCTGGTCCTGTCCCAAACCTGGACTTTTGCGTCCAAAAGTCTGGGGGCTTACCTGAAACTCCCCCAAGCTCACTACCAGCTTGGGTATTTGGGCTGCCACCAGGTCAGGTAGGTAATTTACTTTAGGGGGCCTGACCTCCCCCTTTCCTCTCTCTGGTGTCCCCAACCCTCCCTGGGTGGGACCTCCAGATTCCAAATCCCTTGGATGCTAAAAGCAGGGGAAAAAATCCCTTCTCCCCTCCTTCCCCGCCTTGCACAGAAACCGGTTTCTCTACTTCCCAAGCGATAAGCGTTCTCTACCCTCAGGACAATTGAGATGCAAAATGCCACCAGCTTGGCTTTGCCTTCCCCCGTGTCTGCTCTCGTAGCAGTAACAGGAAAAAAACTTCAACCACAAGAGAACAGAGATGATTCTTTGTCTCTTGCCCCGTAGCCTGCTCCTTCCCTGAAAGCAATAGGAAAATAGCTCACAGCCTGGCTTTTCCCTTCCCTTTGCCTCCCTAGGAAAAGAAACTTCCACACGTTTTAAAAGAAAAAGTTTATAAAAAAAAAGAAAGAAAATATAAAACAATAATCTTGCATTAAGAAACTCAATACAGGCTCTTGCTTATAAGAAGATATGAAAAAACAGTCTGATTTAAAGATAGCCCAATTAAACCAGTCCAACAAATCAACATACAGGTAAATACACCACAAAGATCATCATAGCCGAATTACTTTGCGTTCCCTGGGTACTTACAGATGTTTAGAAGAAACTTTAAGATAAGATGGAGTTAGGAGGAAACCTTGTTTACTCACAGCTGAGAAAACAACAAAGACCCCTGGTATACAAATTCCCGCCCCTGACTTTTAACAATCCAGTTCTCTGATTGGTCCTCTGGTCAGGTGTTTGGTTACCCTTTCCAGGTAAAAGAAACTTAACCCTTACCTTACCTATCCATTTATGACAGAGTCATCTTGTTGGTAAGCCAAACTCTTCATATCTCTCCCTGTAAGTATTTTTTTCTGCAGCCCATGGACTACATTTTGTGGCTCTTTTCTGTACCCTCTCCAGTTTTCTCCACATCATCTTTAAAATGTGGACAACAGAACTGTGTACAGTGTTCCTCACTGATGTATAGAGAGGTAAAATCATTTCCCCACTCCTACTCCTCAAGAACTGCATTAGCCGTTTTTTGCCATAACATCACACTAAGAGTTCGTGTTCAGTTGCTTGGCTTGTCCATCATAACCCCTAAATCCTTTTTCAGAGTTGCTGCTTTCCAGGATACAGTTCCCTATTCTGTGGGTATGGCCTACTTTTTTTATTAACTAGTTGCATAATTCTGCATTTTATCTGGTAAAGTAGACCTATTTGATTGCAGATAACACAGATCAAACTTTATCAACAGTGATTTTATGTTTGTCTAGATCATTGATGAAAACATTGAGTAGCCTCAGTCCCTGTACTGATCCCTATGGAACCCCAGTAGAAAAAGACCGGTTAGATGAAAGTTACCTATTAACTACTCTTTTGAGATCTGTCAGTTAGCTAGTTCTTAAATAATTTAATATGTGCTTTATTGCTGTTGTATAGTGTTAATTTTTAATCACAATAGCATGCAGTACTTTTACAAAGTACAATGCCTTTTAAAAAAGAGTAAATATGCTATATCTGTGCAGTTTCCTTTATGAACCAAACATGTATGAAAAGAATGAATGAAAGAATGAGATCAGGTTTGACAAGATCTATGTGCTATGAAAACTAGGACAAGCACATATAACATCCTTTTCTTAATTTTTTATGTTCAAGTAAAAATCCATGTTTTCTAAAGATCGTCTCTTCTGTTTCCAAACTTGGGTCACATGCACTGATATATTTGATATTGTACCTTAAGTAAATTCTTAAGAAGTGCACTGGACTTCAGTTTATAGGCTTTAGAGTTAGGGTGACCAGATGTCCAGTTTTCCACTGGAACACCCAGTCGAAAAGGGACCCTGGAGACTCTGGTCAGCACCGCCAACCAGGCCGTTACACATGTGCTCGGTCATGCTGCAGGGCTAAGGCAGGCTAGTCCCTACCTGTCCTGGCACAGCACTGTGCTCCTCCCTGGAAGTGGCTAGCAGGTCCAGCTCGTAGGCAGGGGGCCATGGAGCTCTGCACACTGCCCCCACCGAGAGAAATGGCTATGTACTCCCAGTGGCCAGTTTCCAGCCAATGGGAGCTGATGGGAGCGGTGCCTGAGGGTGAGAGCAGCATGCGGAGCCTCCTGGCTCCCCTGCCTAGGACCTGGACCTGCTGGCCACTTCCAGGAAGGAGCGCAGTGCTGTGCCAGGACAAGCAGGGAGCCTGCCTTAGCCCTGCTGAGCTGCTGACTGGGAGTTGCCCCAGCCCTGAGCCTGGGAGCCTGCACCCCCAGCCCAGAATCCTCACCCCAACCCTCTGCCTGAGTGCAGAGCCCCATCCTGCACTCTGAATCCCTCGACCCAACCCTGCAACCTGGAGCCCCCTTCTGCACCCAAAACTCCTCATCCCCAGTCCCACCCCATGGAGGAGGAATGTAGTGAGTGGGGGGTGGGGCCTCGGGGGAAGGGGCAGGGCTAGGGTGTTCAGTTTTGTGCCATTAGAAAGTTGGCAAACCTATTTAGAGTTAAGATCATCTTGAAGATGTTACCTATGGGAATAGGTATTAATCTTTCAGTGGTATCTGAAAAGTATTATTCTTCACAGATTTAAAGATGTTTGGATACAGATTTAGGGGTGAAGGAGATTTTATTTTGCTTGAAAGACAGATTAAAGCATAACAATTGTAGTAAAGTTTTATTTTTGCTGTAAAAACATCACCTACTCAAATTTCTCCTTTGGACAAAAAGTTGAACCAAGGTTTCTACTGCCCATTTGAGACATGGAGATTAGATAGGGGATAGTCTGGTCACTATGCCATCATGCTGTCCAGTAAAATGGATTACAGTGCAGAAAGATTTGAGTGTGGACTTTTAAAATGAGTGTAATGGCTGCTGTGTTGGCTAATAGGTATATCTCAAATTATTTTATTTATCTCACGGAACTGGAAGGGACCCTGAAAGGTCAAGTCCAGCCCCCTGCCTTCACTAGCAGGACCACGTACTGATTTTGTCCCAGATCCCTAAGTGGACCCCTCAAGAATTAAACTCACAACCCTGGGTTTGGGAGACCAGTACTCAAACCACTGAGCTATTGCTCCTCACCAATATGGCCTTTTACTCTACTGGTTCTTTGTAAAAATACTTTTGAGATGCCTAGTGTGTGAAGTCAAATTTTGTTCATTCCTTTCTCTCCTTTTTCCCTCCCTCCCCCGCACCCCAGATTGCATCTGACAATTTTGGAGGCTTTTTGTTCCCTCCTTTTATAGCTTTCTAACCATTTAAGCAGCCTTGGAATCAGAGCAGTCAGTAACAAGGTCAAGTATCAAACAAAACTTACTAAATATTAATCCAAAATTGCCATCAGTAATCTCAATAATGCCGGGCTTCTAGGCTAATCCAGAACAGAGAGAGCTCCTAGAACACCAAGTATCGCCGGCTTCCATACTTGGTGAAATATGACCTGTGTTTCTGATGGCTTCAATCTTTGTATTGCTAGTATGACCTAATGTACCTTCATTTCATGCTTATGACACAACTGATCTTATTTTCTAGTGTTGGTATATCCTGTTTCTGAAGGGGGGGGTGTGTGTGTGTGTGTGTGTGTGTGAGAGAGAAGGGGTGACTAATATGCAAAAGACCAGTCCCTCTCAGAGGTCCAGAGAGGCCTCAGACCACTCCCAGCTTTTTGAGGTCCCTAACCGTAATAAAAATAAAAAATGACACATGAAAACCCAAATAAGGCACCAAAAAAAGAATGAGACATAATTTGAATATTTCTCATGTTTGCTTAAATTTGCAGCTTTAAGCCAAGAGTGTGTGTCACATTTTGGTCCGATAGGGATGCACATAAAAACAAGTTGCGAAACTTATCAAAGGCCAAAAAGTTAACAAGTGTCTAAATTTGAGGCCCCCTTTGACCTTGAGGCCCAGGCCAAATGGCCCTCCTGTTCCCCCACCCCCAGCTGGCCCTGCAAAAGACACACGTTCAAGTACAACAGAAGGGAGGTTTAAGGTTGGGGTTTTTTGTTTGTTTGTTGTTTTCCCAAACATGATTGTGGTCTTTGAATTGAGAAGCTTCAAAGACTTAACAGAATAGTGTTTCAACATGCAAAATGGGATTAAGCACACTACAAACTGTTATAAAGCAAGTGTATAATATGAACACCTACATCATGATCAAGCAACTGAAGTTAGATCTTTCCCTTGAACGCATATTGATGGTGGTTGAAATTCATCTTTTTGTCTGTGGAAAAAGTATAACGTGTTCCTAATTTCTTACTGTCTGGCAACCTCGTCAACTGTTGTTTCCTCCTGTCGATTGATGATTTAATGGGCTCTGGCTACTATGGAATGACTATAGCACAACACAGATGACAGAATTATGATTGTAATTTATGGGACTTTATCTAGACTTAAGTTTTGCTCCCTGAGATCTTTCAAATATGGGCCTTCAAACTGAAGGAGGAATATATAGGTCTCTTTTTGGAGCTGACACAGGACTAACTATCCATAGACTACAAGCAGTAAATAGTCAGTGCTTCCTGTTTGGAAATAATTGGTACTTGATGTGAGTCTGTCTTCTTTGGGCTTCAGAGATGTTCTCATTTTTGTGTCCACTTTTAAGTGTCATCAGGATTTAGTTGGGGATTGGCCCTGCTTTGAGCAGGGGAGTTGGACTAGATGACCTCCTGAGGTCCCTTCCAACCCTGATATCCTATGATCATTAGAGATTGACTTCAACATCTTTGAAAAGTTTGTTTTGGAGAAAATGCTCTAAGAATTACTTCTATTTGGTGTCTCATTTGCTTGATTGTCTTGCGCATTTCTTTTCATCACTCTTTATCTAGAATTGGCAATTTTAGTTGCTGGGCATTTGACTTTTTTTTTAATGTCCTAATTATGTTCCTTTGAAACCTATAATGTCTTCAGTGAGCTGAGTTTTAGTTGCTGGATTTCATTACTGAGCTCCCAGTACAGTAGCTGACTGTTGTGATCTGCTCTTGAATTCATTCTGTCTGAATGGTTTAACATCTTTGACAATGAAAAGTTTTTATTATGCCAGCAATAATCGACCTTTGTACTTACAAACTGCAGGTAGGTGCCTAAATATAAATATGCCTGGCAAATCAAACCACATGCCCCTGGCATTTAACATTCTGAATATCTACTCATTGTCCATCCTTCTATCTGTCTTGACCAGATAAAACTGCTGTCTTTTTTGTCTAGCCTTACCTGATGGAAATGATTCATAAGAATGGTCATAATGGGTCAGATCAGTGGTTTATATAGCCTAGTACTGAGTCTTCTGACATTGGCTGTTGCCAGATGCTTCAGAGGGATTGAACAGAACAAGGCAATTACTAAGTGATCCATCCCCCGTCGTCCAGTCCCAGCATGTAGCAGTCAGAGGCTTAGGGACTCCCAGAACATGGGGTTGCATACCTGACTATCTTGGCTAATAGCCATTGATAGATCCATCCTCTATGAATTTATCTAGGGCTTTTTTGAACGCAGTTGTATTTTTGGCCTTCACAACATCCCCAGACAACAAATTCCACAAGATGACTGTGTTGTGTAGAAAAAGTACCTAGTTTTGCTGTTTTAAAGCTGCTGCCTCTTAATTTCATTGGTTGACCCCTGGTTCTTGTGTTATGTGAAAAGGTAAATAATACTTCCATATTCACTTTCTCTACAACATTCATGGTTTTATAGGCCTCTACCATATCCTCCCTTAGTTATCTCTTTCCCAGTCTTTTGAATCTCTCCATATGGAAGCTGTTCCATACAATAATTTTTCCTGCTTTTTTGAGATGGCGCAACCAAAACTGAATGCAGTATTCAAGGTGTGGGTGTACCATAGGTTTATATAGTGACATATCTATCCTTTCCTAATGGTTCCTAATATTCTGTTAGCTTTTTTGACACCCGCAACACATTGAGCAGATGGTTTTTTTCGGAGAACTGGTCACAACGACCTCAAGAGTCTAAAAGTCCGGTCAGCGGCTCCCTGGCTCTGCACGGCCCCCATAAGCAGCCAGCATGTCTGGCTCCTAGGGGTAGGGGTGTCTATATGGGAGCCCCTGCCCCAAGTGCCAGCTCCGCAGCTCCCATTGGCTAATGGGAACTGTGGGGGCAGCACCTGGGGGCAAGAGCAGCATGCGAGATCCCTGACCGCCCCTGTGATTTAGGAGCCAGAGGACATGTTATCGTCGCTGCTTCTAGGAGGCACCTCAGGTAAGTGCTGCCCAGAGCTCACCCCAAACCCTTCCCCCAGCCCTGAGTCCTCTCTCACACCTCTCTTCCAGAGCCTGCACCCCCACAGCCTCTCCTGCTCCCCAACCACCTGTGCCAACCCTGAGCTCTCTCCTATGTCCCAAGACCCTGATTCCTGATCCCACCCCAGAGCCTGCACTCCCAGCCAGAGCCCCCACCACCTACCCTAACCCTCAGCCCACCCTGCACCACAAACACTTCATCCCCAGAGCCCTTACCCTCTCCTGCACTCCTGCCCCAGCCCAGTGAAAATGAGAGCGGGGGAGAGCGAGCAATGGAGGAGGGAGGTATGGAGAGAGTGGGGCCGGGGCCTCTGAGAAGAGGCAGGGCAAGGGTGTTCGGTTTTCTGCAATCATAGTTGGCAACCCTAAAGAACACTTTTTTTTGTAAAACTGTGTAGTCTGTTTACATATTTTTTTCTGGGAGAGTCTACAACTTTTCCTGTTTCCTAGGTTCACATTTTGGATTATGCTACAGGGATATAACTAATGTAAATACTTTTTAACAGGACTATTGAAAATTTAAAATACCAACATTTCAGGTGGCTTAGACTAATGGACTTCTAATTCAGCTTTCCTGTGTAATCAGGCAGCTCTAGGCATTTTGCTGCCCCAAGCATGGCAGGCAGGTTGCCTGCTGCCCTCCCGGCGCAGGCAGAGCGCCCACCGCAGCTTGCCCCCCCAAGCGCGCACTTGGCGTGCTGGGGCCTGGAGCCGCCCCTGTGTGTAATCTTCCTTAGCTATGTGTCCGTAAAGTTCACAATCTTGAGAGATGGGCACTTCATAGCTGCCTCTCTGTGCTGTGAAGGTATCATTAATGCTGGCATCATTGTAGGATTATATATTGAAGGAGTATAAACTCAGTGAGTGAATGCTAGAGACCTTTTTTTATTTCTAACTCCACATTATGCTATGAGTCCTGTGTCACAGGAGCCAGCATAACACTTTCTGCAATGAAAAAATACTTGTACACTTCTATAAGAGGCAATTCAGTTGATGTGGTGTTGCCTACCAGTAACTGTCACCATAAATAAGAAAAAGAAGAAATGGTGAGCACAGCAGTGCAGTAACCCGAAAAGTTTTCAGGCTATGGTTGAGCACACAAGCTTTATCATGTTGAGTTGTCCAACAGCTAGCCAGTTAAGGGAGGGGGAGAAAAGTGTTGTCTTGCAGAGTAAAAAGGAAGCACTTAAAACGCTTCCTCTCATTAAATTGTAAGTTTACAAATTGGAGTCTAAAGTGGGCTTTAAGTGAAGTATTATTGAATATAACTTTCTCCCTTAGTAACTGTCCACTGCTGAAATGAGTGCAGGAACTAGTAAAGTTGTTGGAAGCCTCTGATGGAAATCCTTCAGAGGAATTATGAATGAACCCAATTGCTTGATGTAAAGCTGTTAAGCCTGGACAATGTTGTTGTAGTAGTTCCTGTTTTTATTATGAAGGACCACAGCCATGCATGGTGCTTCGCAGACAAAATGACAAGTCCTTGCCCTGAGGAATTTATCATTTTAACTTACTGTATAGTACAGTATTTGTATTAAAGAGGTTTTGGTGTCATTATGCAGGTGCTGCACAAACATAGTCCTTGCCCCCAAAGAGCTAATGAAAAGTGAGTATAAACTCCCTTGGGGCTTATCTACACTAGAGTTTGTTTAGGGGCCTGATTTAACTCCAGTTAATTTGTTTTCTGAAAAGCTAATCGAAAGAATCCTTTAAACTTTGTTTGAAGACTAAGTCCTGGGGAAAACCACAAACGTTTGTTCAGGAATAAACATTTTTGAGGGTCTAGATTAGCATTTAAAATCCTATAGTTAACACCAACAATAGGCAAGTAATTAAAATACCACCCACAAACTGTAGTCTAGACACAACCTTAAACTTAGTGGATCAAATTCAGCAGTGATATATAAGTGTGGGGAAGCAAGTTTACATGTTGGATGCGAGCCCCTAGTTCAAAGGAATTCTAGGTGTATGTCAGCAAGCCTTTTGAAAGGGCTGGAAGAGGATCGAGGCTACTCCAATCTAGACATCCTTTTAAACTAGATATCTTCTGAATTTGATTACTAGTGTAAATTATTCCAGATGTATTTTGCCTGCATATAGGGAAACAATAGAGTAAGATTACTAGAATCCAAAACTAAAATAAACAGGCACTTGCAGAGAAGGAAAGATCCTGACTGTGTGTAGTGTCTACATCTTTTAGACTACATGTTATAACGGATAAAGAAGTCGATCTTTTGTGAAAACAATGGAAACTATTTCAGACTCGTGAAATGACAATATTGGCTTTATACTAATGGATCCTGCAATGAGTTCTCCCATTCTTTCACATTTAGTACCAACTTGCACTGGACAGAGACACAAGCCCACCATCTTTCGTTAAAAACGCACATTTTAACAACTCTTGTTCATTAATAGTTTGCTGGATCCATCATGTACCTCAGTAACAGATGTTGCAAACTTATAAGTAGTGATAGTAGTAGAGCTTGTAAGATTGAGACATGAGTGAGAACTTGGGATAAGACAATGAGGTGCTCATGCTGCACATCAGTATCATGGCTCTGGAACCATCTGAAAGTTAAAATCAAACAAACAAAAAAAAAACCTCTCACCTCTTTTGCTAACTAGGAGTCAAATATTACACTCTACTGTTTGCACTCCAGCTTCGTTCTTCTGAAATGTATTTGATTCACTGTGCCTCTATTCAGAGTTGCTAAATATAACCAAGGAAGAATAATTCCTGTATTTAACGACCTCTGCAAAACCGCAGGTAGATTTGGGATTTTTGTTCTCCTTTTTGGTGGCAGAGGCCCAAGGATTTTGTTGTTGGTTTTAGTATTTATTAGTATTGCAGTAGCTTCTGTGAGCCCTAGTCATAGACCACTGCCCCATTGTGCTAGGTGCTGTACAAACACAGAGCATAGATATGGGCTGTTCCCCAAAGAACTTCATGCTCAGATTGTGAAACAAGACACAACAGGTGGATACAGACTCGGGGAGGTGCTTTCTGCTGCTCTCTTCCTGTTTATAACTAGTCACATCCTGCAGGCAGCAGACACATGACTGCTACAGAAATAGCACCCTGAAAAGATAAGACTAGAACCCTGTTCACTCGCTTCAAAATACACTGCTCACTTGAGCAGAAGGGAAACTCTGCATCAGTGAACTCCTTCACCTCTCTGTGGGGCAGCCACTAGAGGGCAAAATTACCCTCTGATGAAAACCCACAACCCCCTTCTCTCCCACATTTCACTTACATCCATCGAGGATATCTCCTATCCCCCTCTTTATTGCTGAGGCCTGTCAATATCCTCTCAGGCCTTAATATCTATGTGTTGTATGTAACTCTTTCCTGGAGAGGACTATGTGCCATTCCCAGAAGTAAAAGAGCTGTTGCTGCTTAACATGAATGAAAGTACCACATTTTTAACATGGAACTGGAGTATATCTTTTGTCTGTGTTGTGCTATCTTGTGCAAGTTTGGCTGAATTTTAGGATGGAATTTAGACTAGGTTGAATTTCTTTTGGATGCAGAAAAAAATGTGGTCTATAAGATAGTATTTGAACATCTCAAATGTGATGGTTAGCCTTTGGGAAAGACTAGCTAGAATTCAGAAGTTCCAATGACTCTTGTCCTTAGATTAAGCTGGTGAGATTATCATCTACAAGGAGCTGGAGCTGTATATCCATGAGGTCATCATAGTCACAGATTAAGCCATGAGTGTTGAAGCAATCAGCAGTCATTGTGCAACTAGCTAAGCTGATGGAAGTCTTACTAACTTGGTTAATTTGTGAAAGTGGCAATAACAATGAAACTTCCTTGACTATAATTGTCAAGAAATGACAATGCTGCTCTGAAAGGTCATGATATAAGGTGACCTAGGACAAATCAAATTAAGTATTAAAGGGCAACATAATTTAAAAATTGCTCACTCGTAAATAGGAAATCTAACCACACCAGATGCAGCAGCCCTGCTAAGATCCTTGTATCTGGTCTGCTGCCTATTCCTATCTGTGAAAATGAGGTTAGTGTCTGAATATTTGTCAGATGTTTTCTATTTATGGTACCTTGATGACAATAAGTAGCCCTTACAAGAAATCAATGGTTTACCCACACCAAGAAATCAAGGCAATACTGTCAGAGTAATTGTGATAAGTCTGTGTCTCTCCTCAAACTTGCTGATGTAACGGATCATAAGAGATGCTGCTGCTGCGTGAGAAGCTGGAGCATATCTAGTACGGTTGCCAGCAATGAGCAATTCTGTTAGTAAACTCGGAGAACTAACTAATCTTGAATGACAAAGGAGCAGACTACCTTGTTAGGTGAATTGCCAGTAAAAATACTTGCAAAAGAAGCCAACTGTTTTTACGTGCAGTTGAGATTGTGGTGTAATCCCATTCAGTTAAATAGTCCATAAACCATTGTAGTCTGTGTATGCTGATAGGGATAGTTTAATTTTTCAGACTTGGAAAACTAAATTATTTCCATGGGGCTCGTGTTCTGGGCACTTATCTGCTTTACATGGGGCTTTTAGTGCTGATTTGAGCATCAAAATATGTAGACATGGCTGCCTTAACTTAGATACCCAACTGTGAAGTTTGGGTTGTAGAACATTTATAATTTTTATTTGAGGTCATATTTCAAAGTTACTAGGTTAATTTCTTTATTAATAAATTGAACAAATAGCATTTATTTTTTCACTTTATAAAACTCTTGCATAATTATGGTAAACAAATTGGTTTTTGATAGTTTAATGGCCATTATTAACTTAAATCTTCTTTTTTATAAACTAGTGGCTTTTTCGATGTTTATTAATATACCTTTTTATTTGAAGTGAGGGAATTCTACAATACAATTTGATTAGAAAATTATAAACCCTGTAAAAGAAAGGTTTGCTTCAGCGCCTAATACGAGCCCAATTTCAGTTGGAGCCTTTGGGCATTTTTTAATAGTAAACCATAACTGTTGATACTTTACTTTTTCCTTGCTTTTAGCTTTGACAGTGAAAATCAGTGGGTAGATATTACCTTCAGCTTCATGGCGTTTCAGTATTTTGGCTTCAAATGCCACAGGGGAAGGTTTCCTCTAAAAAGCTTTTATTGGCATTTTAAAAATTGTGGTGGTGTTTTTATTGCTCATAGCTTCCTAAAGCTTAGGATTTTTAGAATAAAAATAAAATCCTGGGCCATCTGTAAGCAGACAGTGACATCTGTTAAAACTGACATTCAAAACTTGAAATCCAAGCAAACTTCTTATCTCTTGCTTTATGCATTGTTGTAGATTTCTCGGTTGCAGGATGTTAGAGAGACAGAGTGGGTAAGGTAATATCTTTTATTGGACCAACTTCTCTTGGTAAGAGAGAGAAGCTTGTCATCTGTCCTTTTTAATTGTCTGATTGCAGTGTCCATAATAATGCCGGTTTTATTCTTTTAAATTGTTCTTGAAATGTTTGAAAACTGTAAGATTTTGGTATACCAGCTACAGTAAGGTAGGTGACTGTTTCCTGTACAAAGAGAGGCTTTGTGATTAAAGAGGAAGCATCCTTTAAGCTAAGGGCTTAGCTTTGCTTTCCGTTACATATGCCATCCTACATTAACTTTTTCGGATCTTTGAAAGTGGTATTTAGCTTAATTTTAGTGCTATACAACAGTATGCTTCATCAAGCTGAGATTAATGGATCTCTTTTCATCTTAATACTCATTAACACTTTACATTCTGACTTACTGGTTAGAAAGATGGTTTTGTGTTTAGGGCGTTGGGCTCAGGACTTGGGAGACCTGGGTTTGCTATCTGGCTTTTCCACAGCATTCCTTTGTGACCTGGCACAAGTCACTTAATCCCTTTTGGCAAGCAAGGGATGACATTTATCATAGGGTATGTCTACACTAGAAAATTACTCTGATTTTACAGAATTCGATTTTTGGCAACAGATTGTATTAAGGTCAAGTGCATGCATCCACGCTAAGCAAATGAATTTGGCGGTGTGCGTCCATAGTACCTAGGCTAGCATCGACTTCCAGAACAGTGCACTGTGGGTAGCTGTCCAGCTATCCCATAGTTCCCGCAGTCTCCCCTACGCATAGGAATTCTGGGTTGAGATCCCAGTTCCTGATGGGGCAAAAGAACATTGTCGTAGATGGTTCTGGGTACAGCCTCACCCCTCCCTCCGCAAAAGCAACGGCAGGCAATCATTTTGCACCTTTTTTCCTGGGTTACCTGTGCAGACACCATACCACGGCAAGCATGGAGGCCGCTCAGCTGACCGTCACAGTATGTCTCCTGGGTGCTGGCAGACTTGGGACTGCATTGTTACGCAACAGCAGCTCATTACCTTTTGGCACCAGACGGTGCATTAAGCCTGGTAACCATCGTCATCGTACTCCTGGGTGCTTTTTTTAGCTGACCTTGGTGAAGTCGGTCAGGGGCATCTGGGCAAACATGGGAGTGACTCAGCCAGGTCATTCCCATCTTCTGGCGAGCACCCAGGAGATAACAATGGCTAGCAGTCATACTGCACCATCTGCTGCCAGCCTAAGATGTAAAAAGATAGATGGATCAAAACAAAAAATTGACCCATTTGTTTGTTTTGTATTCATTTGCTCTCCCCCTCTCTCTCCGTGAAATCAATGGCCTGCTAAACCCAGGGTTTTGAGTTCAATCCTTGAGGGGGCCATTCCGTGTGACAGTTGTTTGTGTTTCTCCTTGATGCAAAGCCACCCCTTTTTGTTGATTTTAATTCCCTTTAAGCCATGTTGTCAGTTGCCACTCCCTCCGTCAGAGCAATGGCAGACAATCGTTTCGCATCTTTTTTCAGTGCAGACGCCATACCATAGCCCACTTATCTCAACGCAGCAGTCATCAACATTGTAAACACCTCAAGCATTATCGTGCAGTTTGTGCAGAACCAGAAGCTGAAAAACCAGGCGAGGAGGAGGTGACAGCAGCACAATGATGAGGACACGGACACAGAATTCTCTCAAAGCGCAGGCGCCAGCGCTTTGGAGATCATGGTGTTTAATGAGGCAGGTTCATGCCGTGGAACTCCAGTTCTGGGCCCGGGAAACAAGCACAGTGTGGTGGGACTGCATAGTGTTGCAAGTGAGGGACGCTTCCCAGTGGCTGCGAAACTTTCGCATGCTTAAGGGCACTTTCATGGAACTTTGTGTTTTGCTTTCTCCTGCCCTGAAGGGCCAGAATACCAAGATGAGAGCAGCCCTCACAGTTGAGAAGTGAGTGGCGAAAGCCCTGAGGAAGCTTGCAATGCCAGACAGCTACTAGTCACTCAGGCATCAGTTTGGATTGGGCAAATCTACTATGGAAGCTGCTGTGATTCAAGTAGCCAAAGCAATCACTGAGCTGCTACTACCGAAGGTAGTGGCTCTAGGAAATGTGCAGGTCATAGTAGATGGCTTTGCTGCAATGGGATTCCCTAACTGTGATGGGGCGATAGATGGAACCCATATCCCTATCTTGGTACCAGGGCAGCCAGTACATAAACCGCAAGGGGTACTTTTCATTGGTGCTGCAAGCACTGGTGGATCACAAGGGATGTTTCACCAACATCAATGTGGGATGGCCGGGAAAGGATCATGATGCTTGCGTTTTCAGGAACACTAGTCTGTTTAAATGGCTGCAGCAAGGGATTTATTTCCCAGACCAGAAAATAACCATTGGGGATGTTGACATGCCTATAGTTATTCTTGGGGACCCAGCCTACCCCTTAATGCCATGACTCGTGAAGCCATACGCAGGCAGCCTGGACAGTAGTAAGAAGCAGTTCAGCTACAGGCTGAGCAAGTGCAGAATGGTGGTAGAATGTGCATTTGGATGTTTAAAGGATCACTGGCACATATTACTGACTCGCTCAGACCTCAGATAAACCAGTATTCCCATTGTTATTGCTGCTTGCTGTGTGCTCCCCAATCTCTGAGAGTAAGGGGGAGACGTTTATGGCAGGGTGGGAGGTTGAGACAAATCGCCTGGCTGCTGACTGCGCGCAGCCAGACACCAAGGCGATTAGAAGAGCACACCAGGAAGCACTGCTCATCAGAGAAGCTTTGAAAACCAGTTTCATGACTGCCCAGGCTATAGTGTGACAGTTCTATTTGTTTCTCCTTGATGAAAACCCGCCCCCTTGGTTGACTCATTCCCTGTAAGCCACCCACACTCCCCCCTTCGATCACAGCTTGCTTGCAAAGGAAATAGTCACTATCGTTTTAAAAACCATGTACTCTTTTTATTAATTGATTATAAAAATAGGGAGAGAACTGACAAGGTAGCCTGTGTGGGAGGAGGGCAGGAAGGAAGGAAAAGGCCACTTCAAAACTTGTTGAATGACAGCCTTCTGTTGCTTGGGCTGTCCACTGGGATGGAGTGGCAGGGTGCACGGAGCCTCTTCTTCCCCCCTCCCCCCCCCACTCACATTCATGGGCATCTGGGTGAGTAGACTATGTAACTTGGGGAGGGTGGTTAAACAGGAGCTGCAGCAGCACTCTGATCCTGCTGCCGTTCCTGAAGCTCCACCAGACACTGGAGCATGTCCGTTTGATCCCACAGTAGCCCCAGCATTTCATCCTGCCGCCTCTGATCTTCCTGCTGCCACCTCTCATCTCGATCGTCCCTCAT
The DNA here is from genome assembly GCF_003597395.2 of Chelonoidis abingdonii. Lineage (NCBI taxonomy): Eukaryota > Metazoa > Chordata > Testudines > Testudinidae > Chelonoidis > Chelonoidis abingdonii. The sequence continues at coordinate 353,712,628 of NC_133769.1, forward strand.
GTTCATTGGCCGCTTTCCTGTACTTTGGTGATGTCCTTCCACACATTCAGATGAGCTCTTTCTTTGCTGGTCAACTGCATCATCTCAGAGAACATTTCATTGTGCATGCTTTTTTTTTTTGCCACCTTATCCGAGATAACCTTCGGGATGAAGGAGGAAGGCTTGAAAAATTTGCAGCTGTGGGAGGCGAAAAAAGATACATTTTACAGAACGATAGGTTTACTCTTTTATGGTGAACAACACTATTCATGTTACATAGCACATGTGATTTCGGTACGAAGTCACATTTTGCATCTTAATATTGAGTGCCTGTGGCTTTGGTGTTAGAGATCACAGATGCAGGGCCGGGCAACAGAATTCAGCTTGCAGGCGGCCATGGTAAGCCATAGTCTTTCGGCTTCTGCAAACTTCATAAAAGCAGCACCCTCCTTTCCCATACCAAGCAAAGCCTGTTGAGTGCTGCGGTTTTCGTGTTAACGTGCAGCAGCAGAAACCAAACTAACCCCTCCCCCCATCCAGTTCTCTGGGATGATTGCTTTACCCCTTCCCCCACTGTGTGGCTGGTGGCAGGGAAGATCCCTGCTAGCCAAACACGAACACCTTAGCACCAATGTGTCTCTGCCCTGCTTGGCTAACTGTGGGGACTATTTCTTTTCAGCCACAGGCAAACAGCCCACTAGGAATGGCCACATCTGAATGTCCCCTTAATTAAATTCCTGTATTTCAACCAGGTTACCACGAACAATATCACTCTCCTGAGGATAACACGGTGAGATAAAGAACGGATGTTGCTTGAATGCCAGCAAACACCGGGACCATACGCTGCCAGGTTTTGTCATGCAATGATACTAGATTACTTGCTACTAGCATGACGTGGTCAAGTATCCTACCATGGAGGACGGAATAAGGCTGCGCTGCCCAGAAACCTTCTGCAAAGGTTTTTGGAGTACCTCCAGGAGAGCTTCATGGAGATGTCCCTAGAGGATTTCCGTTCCATCCCCCGACACGTTAACAGACTTTTCCAGTAGCTGTACTGGCCGCGAAGGCATCCCAAGTCCTCAAGGCAAATTAATCATTAAAAAACACTTGCTTTTAAACCATGTATTATATAGACAAGGGTACACTCACCAGCGATCCCTTCTCCGGCTTCATGCTTCGGGATACTGCTTTGGGAGGGTTGGGACGGTATTTCATTCAGGCTGAGAAAAAGATTCTGGCTGTTGTAGACAACGGTGTACTGTATGCTCTCCTCAGGGTTGTCCTCCTCCTTCTCATCATCTTCCCCGTCCGCAAAATCCTCAGGCATGGCTGAGAGTACCCCCTCCTCAGAATCCATGGTCAGGGGTGGGGTAGTGGTGGTGCCCCCCGCCCCAGAATTGCATGCAGCTCAGCATAGAAGCAGCATGTCCGTTTTGATTCTTTGGTTTTGTGGTAGGCTTGTCTGAGCTCCTTAACTTTCACATGTCACTGTGTTGAGTCCCTGTTGTGGCCTCTCTCCATCATGCCCTTGGAGATTTTTTTTCAACTGTATTGGCATTCCGTCTTTTGGAACGTAGTTCAGATAGCATGAAATCATCTCCCCATACAGCAATCAGATCCAGAACCTCCCGTACGGTCCATGCTGGAGCTCTTTTTCAATTCTTGGACTGCATGGTCACCTGTGCTGATGAGCTCAACTGTCCAAACAAGAAATGAGATTCTTCTTCGAGTGCTTGCTCATATCCATTCCAGTAGGTGTGTGCGCGCCGTGTGCACTTTCGTCGGAGATTTTTATCCTAGCCCCACTCGGCGGGCCGGCAGGGCGCCCCCTGGAGTGGCGCTGCTATGGTGCCGGATATATACCCCTGCCGGCCCTGCCGCTCCTCAGTTCCTTCTTACCGCCCGTGTCAGTCGTTGGAACTGTGGAGGGCAGCGTAGCTGTTCTCCACCTCCCTAGCGATTCACTTGTTCCTATTGTTTTGTGTATATAGTTCGAACTTCAGCTGTAGTTAGTAGTTAGTTATTAGTTCGGTAGTAGTTTTGTAGATAGCTTACAGGGATTGGGGGTTAGCCCCTTCCCCGTCCCTGGTACCGGGCCCATGCCTGGCTCACCGGGCTTCGAACCGTGCGCAGCCTGTCGTAGGCTGATGCCCACAGGAGACCTGCACGACTCCTGCATGAAGTGCTTGGGTGAGGCTCATCTTACAGACAAGTGCTGCATCTGTAAGGCGTTCAAGCCCCGAACTAAAAAAGAGCGGGACGTTCGTCTGAAGCATCTATTGATGGAGGCAGCGTTGACTCCCCCGTCCTCGGCACCGTCAGCAGCACCGGGAACAAGCGCCTCCTTGGCACCGGAGCGCATGCCTACAGCGAAGGCTCCAAGTCACCAGCCGTCACCGTCACCGGCTTCCACCCGGCACCGCTCGCTCTCACCTCGGAGCAAGAAGCGCAAGCCTCCTGCAGATGGTATATCTACACTGCAGTCTGAGCGCTTAGCTAAGTCGGACCACCCGGCACTGTCATCTGCCGCGGCACAGGCGTCCTCCGCACCGTTGATTCCGGCCTCACAAGAGCCGTCGAGTCCGGTGCCTACCAGCTCCCTGGCGCATGCCGTGGTTGAGCTTATCGTGCCCTCCACTCCTGAGACATTCTCCACGGCACGGGACCTGATCGCCTTAACGGAGCCTGAGCTGCCTCGACCCCCGGCACCGCTGGTGCAGGTCCCCCAGTCTATAGGCAAGACGGCCCTTGTGAGACCTTCTTCGCCCGGTACCACGGAACTTCGTCAGTCCCGGTCCAGGTCCCGCAGACACTCCCGGTCCTGCCATCGATCCCAGTCCCGCGGCTGCTCGCAGTCCTGGTACCGTTCTCCATTGAGGTACCGGTCGTACTTGCGCTACTGCTCAAGGTCCAGGTCGCCGTCCAGATACTATTGGCACTGCTCCTGATCTCGACGTCACTCGCGGCACCGGGCTTCTCGCAGCCAATCCTGGCACAACAATTCCCGGCACCAGTTGACCTCCTGGCACCGTGCCGGTCGCAGGTCCCGGTCGCACTCTCGGCACCGTCAGGATTCTCGGTACCACTCTCCGGCACCGCGTAGGGACTGTTGCAATGGATGCAGGGACCCTCTTCACACGGTCTCCGCCCCACAATGGCCATCTCGTCAGCCGTCGATCTCCTCACGTGCAGAGACAGCATCATACGGAGAATCGGACAACCAGCAAGGTCCTCATCAGTGGCTGTTTTGGACACCTTGGGCCTACTAGCAGAGCCAAGGTGACCCACATCTACCACCGCGCTCTGGCCCTGCTGAACATCGAGCGCCAGAGTCCACGGTGAGCAGACCTCCCCCACCGGGCACGGAGCAATCCTCAACCCAGGTCACGGACCTGCAAGAGCCACCCCAGGATGTTCCACAGGACCAGGAGTCGCTCCAAGACCCCCTGGTCCCCGGGGTCTCTTCCTCCTCTTCCGCGGATGAGGCGGTGGCAGGGACAGCTGCGTCTGGACCGCCCCCAATCGACCTCAGGTCACACCAGAACTTCCTATGCCGCGTTGCTCTCAACATCAACTTACCCGTGGAGGAAGTTCCTGAAGTGGACGACCTGATGGTCAGCATACTGTCGACGGAGGCTTCAACAGGGGTGGCCCTTCCTTTCATTCGCTCCATAGAGGCTCGGGCAGATACAATCTGACAAACCCCGGCATCCGTACCATCTACAGCCAAAGGGGTCGAGCGCAAGTATATGGTTCCATCCAAGGGGTATGAGTACCTATACGTACATCCTCCTCCTTGTTCGTTAGTGGTCCAATCCGTCAACGAACAGGAGTACCATGGCCAACAAGCCCCTGCACCTAAATTGAGGGAGGCCAGGCATATGGATTTGCTGGGAAGGAAGATCTACTCCGTGGGAGGCCTCCAGCTCAGAGTGGCGAATCAGCAAGCCCTCCTGAGTAGATACAATTATAACACCTGGGAGGCAGTAGGGAAATTTAAAGAGCTTGTCCCGCAGGACTCCCACCAAGAATTCTCAGCTCTCCTGGAGGAAGGGAAAAAAGTTGCGCGAACCTCCCTCCAGGCCTCACTAGATGCTGCCAATTCGGCAGCTAGAACCGGCGCCTCTGGGATTGCTATGCGACGCATATCGTGGCTGCAGGCTTCAGGTCTACCTCCTGAACTGCAGTATACGATTCAGGACCTACCCTTTGATGGTCAGGGTCTCTTTTCCCAGAAGACAGACCCTCACCTTCAGAGTCTGAAGGACAACCGCGTAATCATGTGTTTGCTGGGAATGCATACGCCGCAGACTCAGAGACAATCTTTCAGGTCCCAGCCTCAGCGCTCCCACCCCTCACCTCGTCCAAGACAGGACTTCTCCAGACGGAGAGGCTGTACCTCTCGCAGACGACAGTCTGGCCCTCAGGGGGGTAACAACTCCGGCCCCACCAAACCACCGGTGGGACCGAAACCAAACTTTTTGAGGGTGCGCCCGAGAGCACTGTACCAATTTCCTCCCAGGATCCTTTTCAGTTCGCCAACTGCCTTGCCGCATTCCTCCCTGCATGGTCCCAGCTAACATCGGACCGCTGGGTCCTCAGCACGGTTCAGTGTGGCTACCGTCTTCAGTTTGTTTCGACTCCTCCTTCCCACCCTCCCTCCTCATCCCTCTTCAGGGACCCCTCTCACGAGCAACTCCTTCTGCAGGAGGTTTCAAGGCTCCTTGCGATGGGAGCTATAGAGGAGGTTCCAGAGGGCCTAAGGGGCAGAGGGTTCTATTCCAGGTACTTCCTCATTCCCAAGGTGAAAGGAGGCCTCCGGCCCATCCTGGACCTGCGAGCTCTGAACAAGTTCATCAGGAAGTTCAAGTTCCGCATGGTGTCCCTGGGAAACATCATCCCTTCCCTGGATCCCGGAGATTGGTACGCTGCTCTCGACATGAAGGATGTATATTTCCACATCGCGATTTACCCTCCGCACAGAAGGTACCTCCGCTTTGTGGTAAATCGTCAACACTACCAATTTGCAGTCCTTCCCTTTGCCCTCTCCTCGGCCCCTCGAGTATTCACGAAATGTATGGGGGTAGTCGCCACCCACCTCCGTCGTCGTCGAATACATATTTTCCCATATCTCGATGACTGGCTGATTTGAGGGACCTCCGAGGCTCAGGTTACCACACACGTAAACGTCATCAAGGACCTGTTCTCCCATCTAGGTCTAATTATCAATCTAGACAAATCCATTCTGCTTCCTACGCAGAAGACAGAGTTCATAGGGGCCATGCTGGACTCCAATCTTGCGAAAGCCAGCTTACCTCCACAGAGGTTCCAGTCTATGGTCTCCCTCATTCAGGGACTACAAGCCTTCCCAACAACCTCTGTCCGCACTACCCTCGCCCTTCTTGGTCACATGGCTGCGTGCACTTTCGTGACAAAGCACGCAAGACTCGGCATGCGCCCTCTTCAGACTTGGCTCGCCTCGGTATATCGTCCACGCAGAGATGCCTTGGACATGATAATCATGATCCCACCAAACGTACTGGGCTCCCTCAACTGGTGGCTGACACCCTCCCTGGTGTGTGCCGGTCGCCCGTTCCATCCGCCACAGCCTTTGGTGTCTCTGACAACAGACGCTTCCTCTCTGGGCTGGAGTGAGCACTTAGGGCACCTTCGCACCCAGGGCCTTTGGTCCTTTCAGAAGCTGGAACTTCACATCAATGTCCGCGAACTGAGAGCGATCTGACTGGCGTGCCAGACCTTCCGACAACATCTACAGGGCCGTTGTGTTGCGATTTTCATTGACAACACAATGGCCATGTATTACATAAACAAGCAAGGAGGGACACGATCTTCCCCCCCCTTTGCCAAGAGGCCATGCGACTGTGGGACTTCTGTATAGCCCACGTGATAGATCTGGTAGCCTCCTTTCTCCCAGGAGTCCGGAATTCTCTTGCAGATCACCTGAGCAGGTCCTTCCTGTCCCACGAATGGTCGATCTGCCCGGACATCCTCCTTTCTGTATTCTGGAAGTAGGGCTTTCCCCAGATAGATCTCTTTGCCTCCAGGGAGAACAGGAAATGCCAGGTGTTCTGCTCCCTGCAGGGTCGCTCTCCGGGTTCACTCTCGGACGCGTTCCTGATCCCCTGGAAAGGACGTCTACTCTATGCCTTTCCCCTAGTCCACAGAGTACTGCTCAATTTCCGCAGGGACAGGGCCAGGCTGATTGCTCCGGCATGGCCGAGGCAGCATTGGTACGCCATGTTGCTCGACCTATCCCTGACGGAACCGATACCACTGCCACTCTGCCCGGATCTTATAACGCAGGACTTCAGCAGACTTCACCACCTGGACCTTCAGTCCTTACACCTGACAGCGTGGCTGCTGTCTGGCTGAACCAATCCGAGTTGCGCTGCTCCACCCCAGTTCAACAGGTCCTCTTGGGAAGCAGGAAACCTTCCACGCGGGCGACGTGTCTTGCCAAGTGGAAGCGGTTCTCCCTTTGGTGTGCACAGTGTAACCTTACTCCTGAAGCCGTATCAGTTCCAATTATCTTAGACTACTTATGGCATCTCAAGGAGCAAGGCTTGGCGCTCTCTTCGATTAAGGGTGCACCTGGCCGCAATATCCACCTTTCATCCTGGGGAGTTGGGCAGTTCCGGCTTCTCTCACCCGATAGTTTCGAGGTTCCTTAAGGGCTTGGAACGACTCTACCCTCCGGTTAAGCCCCCTTCCTCTACCTGGGATCTCAACCTTGTGCTATCTAGACTCATGGCCCCTCCCTTCGAGCCGTTAGCCACTTGCTCCTTGCTGTACCTGTCCTGGAAGACAGCATTCCTCGTCGCTATCACCTTGGCCAGACGAGTATCGGAGCTCCATGCCTTAATGGTAGACCCCCCCCGTATACAATCTTCCACAAGGACAAGGTACAGTTACTACCACACCCGGCATTCCTGCCCAAGGTGGTCTCAGCCTTCCACATTAATCAAGACATTTTTCTACCGGTCTTCTTCCCGAAGCCGCACGCATCGTGCAGGGACCAACAGCTACATACCCTGGATGTCCGCCGGGCCCTTGCCTTTTACATTCAGAGGACGAAACCTTTCAGACGCTCGCCCCAACTATTTATAGCGGTAGCAGAGCGCATGAAATGTATGCCTATCTCTTCTCAGAGGCTCTTATTATGGGTAACGTCTTGTCTTGTATCCGGACATGCTATGACTTAGCCCACGTCCCGATTGGCCACTTACCGCCCACTCTACTCGGGCTCAAGCCTCATCCGCCGCTTTCCTGGCCCACGTTCCCATCCAGGAAATATGCCATGCGGCTACCTGGTCATCTGTGCATACTTTTGCATCTCACTATGCGCTGGTCGAACAGTCGAGAGATGATGCCACCTTTGGCTCAGCGATTTTACATTCCTCAACGTCTCGCTCTGACCCCACCGCCTAGGTAAGGCTTGAGAATCACCTAGTGGAATGGATATGAGCAAGCACTCGAAGAAGAAAAGACGCTTACTCACCTTTGTAACTGTTGTTCTTCGAGATGTGTTGC
>NC_133769.1:353721710-353724479 GCF_003597395.2 Chelonoidis abingdonii
ACACACACACACACACACACACACACACACACTACATGAAAAGATGGGAGTTGCCTAACTGGGGTGAGAGGGTGTCAGTACTAACGAGACAATTCAATTAAAGTGGAAGTGGGCTATTCTCAACAGTGGAATACCAAGGGAGGAAAAATCACTTTTGTAGTGGTAATGAGGCCAATGTAAACAGGGTGGCCCATTTCAAACAACTGACAAGAAGGTGTGAATAACTGTAGGGGAAATTAGTATGAGGAAAGAAAAGGAGATGAATATATATTAAGAGCTGTTATAAAAAGAGGACACTAATCAATTGTTCCCCATTTCCAGTGAAAGTAGAACAAGAAGTAATGGTCTTAATCTTAAAACAGAGATTTAGGTTAGAGATGAGGAAACTTTTCTAACTGTAAGGACTGGAATAGATGTTCAAAGAAGATTGGGAATCCCAGTCACTTGAGGTTCAAGAACGTGTTAGACAAGCATCTGTCAGAGATGGTCTAGGTATACGCGGTCCTGCCTCAGTGTGGAGGGATTAGGGTGACCAGATGTCCCAATTTTATAGGGACAGTTCTGATATTCAGGGCTTTTTCTTACTATCTGGTCACCCTGGGTTGGTGGGTGCACTAGATGACCTCTTGAGGTCCATTCCAGCCCTACATTTCTATGGCCTGGTCTACGCTATGAGTTTAGGTCAAAGTTTAGCATGTTAATCGAATTAACCCTGCACCCATCCACACAACGAAGCCATTTACTTCGACATAAACAGCTCTTAAAATCAATTTCTGTACTCCTCCCTGATGAGGGGATTAGTGTTGAAATCAATATCGTCAGCTCGAATTAGGGTTAGTGTGGACGCAATTCGATAGTATTGGCCTCTGGGAACTATGCCAGAGTGCACCATTGTGACCACTTTGGACAGCACTCTCAACTCAGATGCACTGGCCAGGTGTACAGGAAAAGCCCCACGAACTCTTGAAAAGATGGTTATTCACCTTTGTAACTGTTGTTCTTCGAGATGTGTTGCTCATATCCATTCCACACCCGCCCTCCTTCCCCACTGTTGGAGTAGCCGGCAAGAAGGAACTGAGGAACCGGCAGGGGTATATATCCGGCACCATAGCGGTGCCACTCCAGGGGGCGCCCTGCCGGCCCGCCAAGTGTTGCTAGGGTAAAAATCTCCGAACGTGCACGCACCGCGCGCACACCTACTGGAATGGATATGAGCAACACATCTCGAAGAACAACAGTTACAAAGGTGAATAACCATCTTTTCAAGAGTTCGTGGGGCTTTTCCTGTACACCTGGCCAGTGCATCTGAGTTGAGAGTGCTGTCCAAAGTGGTCACAATGGTGCACTCTGGCATAGTTCCCAGAGGCCAATACTATCGAATTGCGTCCACACTAACCCTAATTCGAGCTGACGATATTGATTTCAACACTAATCCCCTCATCAGGGAGGAGTACAGAAATTGATTTTAAGAGCTGTTTATGTCGAAGTAAATGGCTTCGTTGTGTGGATGGGTGCAGGGTTAATTCGATTAACATGCTAAACTTTGACCTAAACTCATAGCGTAGACCAGGCCATAGAAATGTAGGGCTGGAATGGACCTCAAGAGGTCATCTAGTGCACCCACCAACCCAGGGTGACCAGATAGTAAGAAAAAGCCCTGAATATCAGAACTGTCCCTATAAAATTGGGACATCTGGTCACCCTAATCCCTCCACACTGAGGCAGGACCGCGTATACCTAGACCATCTCTGACAGATGCTTGTCTAACACGTTCTTGAACCTCAAGTGACTGGGATTCCCAATCTTCTTTGAACATCTATTCCAGTCCTTACAGTTAGAAAAGTTTCCTCATCTCTAACCTAAATCTCTGTTTTAAGATTAAGACCATTACTTCTTGTTCTACTTTCACTGGAAATGGGGAACAATTGATTAGTGTCCTCTTTTTATAACAGCTCTTAATATATATTCATCTCCTTTTCTTTCCTCATACTAATTTCCCCTACAGTTATTCACACCTTCTTGTCAGTTGTTTGAAATGGGCCACCCTGTTTACATTGGCCTCATTACCACTACAAAAGTGATTTTTCCTCCCTTGGTATTCCACTGTTGAGAATAGCCCACTTCCACTTTAATTGAATTGTCTCGTTAGTACTGACACCCTCTCACCCCAGTTAGGCAACTCCCATCTTTTCATGTAGTGTGTGTGTGTGTGTGTGTGTGTGTGTGTGTGTGTGTATATATACATGCGTACTATTTGTTTGTTTGTTTTTTTCCACTCCAAGCATCTGATGAAGTGGGTTTTAACCCACGAAAGCTTATGCCCAGATAAATGTTAGTCTCTAAAGCGCCACAAATACTTGTTTTTTTGCTGATACAGACTAATATGGCTACCATGCTGCAACATGTCCAGGTTTTGTTTTCCTCATAGGTTAGGTCTTTCTAAAGTTTTGTCATTTTTGTTACTTTTCTGGATTTTCTCCAGTATGCCCGCATCTTTCTTAAAAGATGGCCCCCAGAACTGGGCACAGTAGTCCAGCTGGGTCCTCACCAGTGACAAGTCCAGTGGAACAGTTACCTCCCTTGTCTTATTTAGAACAGTCCTGTTAATACACCTCAGAGTGACTTCTTAAGAGCATAAGAACAGCCGTATCGGGTCAGACCAAAGGTCCATCTAGCCCAGTATCCGTCTACCGACAGTGGCCAATGCCAGGTGCCCCAGAGGGAGTGAAGCTAACAGGCAATGATCAAGTGATCTCTCTCCTGCCATCC
>NC_133769.1:353725422-353780714 GCF_003597395.2 Chelonoidis abingdonii
ATCCCATCCTCTGATGAACAGAGCGCTAGGGACATCATTTTGGAAGCAACCAGAGGAGGAGAAGGACCTTGGGGTATTGGTTGATCACAGGATGACATGAGCGCCCAATAGCGATATGGCCGTAAAAAAGCAATGCAGTTTTAGGAGGCATCAGGGCTGAGGTATTCCAGCCAAGATAAGGGGTGTTAGTACCAAGTTATATAAGGCCTGGTGAGACCTCAATCTGGAAGACTGGTGCATTTGTGGTCTCCCAGGTTAAGAAGGACGAACATTTCAAACCTGAATATGTTTGGTGCCAAACAGGTCAGAGACTGGCATTACTAGATGATACAGAGAGTGCACTAGAATGCCTTAAAGAAAAAAACAAACGAGCTTGGCTTGTCTTAGCTGGCCAACAGAAGAGCTGCGGGGGGGACATATGCTTGCTCTCAATAAATTATATTCAGGGGGGATTAACATTAAGGAAGGAGAGGATATTACCTTTAAAGCTAGTACCCAATGTATGAAAAAAGAACTAAATGGGTATAAAAGCGGACCATTGTTGCAGTTAGTACTGTAATCTGATGACGGTTGTCTACCATTAGAGAAGTGAAGTTCGGAACAGCCTTCCAAGGAGGTAGGGGGAGAGAGAGACATAAACGAGCTCTAAGGCTTAAGACTAAGGCTTGATAAAGAGTTTTTTATTATGGAAGGGATGGATATGAAGGAGAAGTATTAATGCGAGTGATCAGCAGATACAAGTCTGCGTGCCACGCGGGTGAGGGAAGTTGGATGGATGGGATCTGATTTACTGCATGAGAATCTTTCCGGGTGAAGTGCTGCGGTGAGTCTATGCGCCACAGCTCAGGGTTTAGCATGATCACTCATATTTGGGGCACGCTGGAAGGATTTTTCTCCAGGCAGATTGGCAGTTTTTTCGTTTCCTCCCTGCATTGGGGCAATGGGTCACTTGCTGAAGTCGGATTCTCTGAGTGAGGGCTTCAACACAATTTGAAGATTCAATAACCGACGTAGGTTGCGGTTTGTTATAGAAGTGGACCCACTGGGGGTAGGGTTCACTGTGGAGCCTGCTTTGTGCAGGGAGGTCAGATAGATGATCTATATTGGTCCCTTCTGACCAATGAGTCTATGATTTAATCCAGTTTTTTTAAACATGTAGGGAGTTCCAGCATTCCAACCTCCATCAGGTAAGAAGTTAACCACAAGTTGACTGTGCGCTGTGTGAAGAAAACTCCTTTATTAATGTTTTAAGCAATGCTACCTATTAATTTAATTGGTGACCCTAGTTTCTTGTATTATCAGCGAATAAGTAAATAACTTGGCCTTATCCACCTTCTCCCATCACTCATGATTTGAATCATATCTCTATCATATCCCAACCTTCTCCTCTTTTCCAACTGAAAGAGGCTAGCCTCTTAATTTTCCTCAATAGGGGACCCTCTCCAAACCCTAATCATTTTTAGGGCCCTTTTTCTGACCTTTCTGAGTACTAGAATATCTTTTTGAGGTGAGGAGACACATCTGTACCAGTATTCGGATGTGGGCATACCATGGATTTATATCAGGGCAATAATATATTCTCTGTCTTAGTCTCTATCCCCTTTTTAATGATTCCTAATATCTGTTGCTTTTTTGACTGTCTCTGCGCAGGTGCGTGACGTCATTCAGAGAGCTAATCCACGATGACGCCAAGATCTTTTCTGAAATCGTTGTAGCTAAATTAGCCCCATCAGTATTGTATGTAAGTTGGGGTTATTTTTTTCCAATGTGCATTCTTTACATTATGCGACATTAAAATTGCACTTTGCCATTTTGTGCCAATCACTAGTTTGTGAGGATCTTTTTTGAAGTTCTTCACAATTGCTTGCTTTGGTCTTAATATCTTGCGTAGTTTAGATTATCATCTGCAAGGTCCACCATCACTGTTTACCCTTGCTCCAAGTCGATTTATGATAATTGAATTAGGCTTGGGTTCCTAGGAGCTGAGTCCCTATGAATCAAGACCAGTTAACCTGTCTCTTTCTGAGAATTTAACCGTTAATTCCTACCATTGTTCTTGTCTTTAACTCAGTTTTCTCATACCATGACAGAACCTTAACCTTTTATTCTGCCCATAAGAACAGATTAATTGTATGTAAGACGCGACTTGGTGAGGAGACCCTTGGAAAGGCGTTCTGGAAATCTAAGTACAGGGCTATTTCCACTGATCCCCCTATGTCCACTATGTTTGGAACCCAATTCAACCACGAACTCCAATTAGATTTAAATAAGAAACACGATTTCCTTGAGAGAAACCATGTGGACTATTGCTCAACAGTTTGTTTTTCTGTGTGTCTGACAATTATTCTTAACTATGTTTTGACCTATTTGCCCAGATCACCGGACTTAGACTTAACCGGTCTGTAATTGCTGGGATCACCTCTATGAGCCTTTTTGATAAAATATTGGCGTTACATAGCTAATCCATCCAGTCATTGGGTACTGAAGCCGATTTTAAAGAACACGTTAAAACATGATTATGAGGAAGAGAGGATAAAGTTTCCTCGCGAATGACGTGGATCCTCTGTAGTACTGTCCAGATACGCTTGGCCGAGCTTGACTATTTGCGACCCATACCCCTGCCTCCACCGGGTCGGAGTGTTTACACCTGCTGAGTTGACCAGTCCTCATCAGTACATAAGAAATCCTCGGCTCCAAGGCTCCACACGGTTCGCCTCCCGAACCCCTCCAGGCTGGCGTATAGTGCCACTCCTCCCCCTGCACGACCTGTTCTGTCCTTCCGATATATTTTGTACCCCGGAATGATTGTGTCCCATTGATTGCTCTCAGACCACCAGATTTCTGTGATGCCTATTATATCAATATCCTCCTTTATTACAAGGCACTCTAGTTCACCCATCTTATTATTTAGACTTCTAGCATTTGTGTACAAGCACTTTAAAAACTTAACTTTGTAATTCACTATGATTGCCTGTGACAGACTGCTGGGCAGTGGTAGCTGAGCCAGCACTCTGGTCACTGTGAATCTAATTACTCAAGAGTAGACCTCATTAAGAAGAGCTGTGCCTTACTGATGGGGTGAGAAAGCAACTAAGAGGCTAATTAGCCCATTAGGTAGATGATACAAAAGCCACAGGGAGGGGAGAGATGGATCTTTTCTCCCACCCCCAATCCCCACATCCCTCGCTTTTCTCAGGAGCTGAGGGCTGGCTAGGAATTTAGGCTACATCTGTATCGTGTGAAAGGGTGATGAAACATTTTAAATGACATTTGGTGTTTTACCAGCAAAAAAAGAACATTGAGAAAAGAGGCAAGAGTGAGGTGTCCCTGTCACACTCCCAGATCATTTTCAGTAGGACTACTGCCTTGTCTGTTAGTTATCTCCCATTTTGTAGTTGTGTGTGATTTCCTCCCCAACCCATTTCTGAGTGTAGTACTTTGCAGTTGTCTTTTTTCTGATTTTCATCTTGTTGATTTCAGACCAACTCTCTAATTTTTCAAAGTCACTGTGAATTCTAATCCTGTCCTCCAAAGGGTTTGTAACCCTTCCCAGCATGGTTCATCCACATATTTTCCAAGTCATTTAATGAAAATACTGAACAGTTCTGGACCCAGACATCCAGTGGTACCCTGCTGTATATGTCCTCCCAGTTTGAGAGTGAACCATTGATAACTACTTCTTGAATATGGTTTCTCAACCAGTTGTTCACCTATTTCATAATTTCATCTAGACCAGTGGTTCTCAAACTAGGGCTGCTGCTTGTTCAGGGAAAGCCCCTGGTGGGCTGGGGCTGGTTTGTTTACCTGCCGTGTCCGCAGGTTCGGCTGATCGCAGCTCCCAGTGGCCGCGGTTCATCCCTTGGCCCGTGCCGCTTCTTGCAGCCCCCATTGGCCTGGAGCGGTGAACTGCGGCCACTGGGAGCTGCGATCGGCCGAACCTGCAGACACAGCAGGTAAACAAACCAGCCCGAACCACTGATCTAGACCATGCTTCCCTAGTTTGCAGATGAGAATGTTATGTAGAACTGTCCGTGTGAATCTTCAGCTTTTATGTTGCATCTCTTTCTTATATTCCTGTGACTGTCTTGCCTATTTGTTGGAGCTTGTAAATGATAACACAAAATAATATAAATTTTCTTTACATTGAGAGGAGGCGGAAACCATGAGGTCCAGACTACAGTGAGCTAGGAATAGGATGTACTGAAGTGATTTAAACACTTGAAATTGAAGACTTGTTCAGGTTAGCTTGTTTTAAACATTTACCTGCTGCTATGCATGATGCTGAACTGTACTTTTTAGCAGAGTTTGGAATTTGTATGTTAGTCTAAGTAAATATTTTCTTTTTGTTAGTCTGTAATAAAAGAATGATAATTGACATGTAAACCTGAGAGAAATGCTAATAAGAAAACAAAGAAAGAGAGGAACCTACAGGGCAACTGATGGATTAAATACCATTTCAACAATAAGATCTTCGATGGGAGCATTAGCAATATGAAAAGAAAAGCTGATAACAATTAAGGGAGACCATATCCTATGAATTTTTAGGATTTTAGTATGTCACTGGCTAAAAACAATCTTTAAGTAACAGTGTTCAAACCACAAAAGCTGACTAAGCGCAAATAAAGCAAATAATCATGAGAAATAAATTTAGCTAAACTGTACCGAGTTATACTTCTGCAACTTCATTGTCTTCAGCAGAGTCGCAGTAGCTTAAATTAGGACAAAAATAGCCCAGTGAATTTAATACTAAAAATTTCTAGTACACTGTATCTTTCAATGCTCAGCTTTATCACATTTGACCAATACATATTTCTGACTATTCTCCATTATTCCCAGTGGTTTGTGGTGGTTTAGAAAGATCAGTTAGTGTCAAAAGACAATTCACACTTCAAAGTCACCAACTTTCTTCCAGTCATTGCTCCCGAATAACTAACTAGTGTTAGAATCATAGAAATGTAGAGCTGGAAGGGGCGTCATCTAGTCCGGTCCCCTGCACCGTAGCAGGACCAAGTAAAGCTATTCATGCGGCTGGAGCTGCATAACTGAGGTTGATTTAGCCCCATAGTGTGTACCTGCTCTAAATGTTATCTAGACCATCCCTGACAGATGTTTGTCTCACCTGTTCTTAAAAACCGTCAGTGACATAGATTCCACAGCCTCCCTAGGTAACTTATTCCATTGCTTAATTGCCCTGACAGTTACGAAGTTTTTCCTAATGTCTAACCTAAATCTCCCTGGCTATAAAATAAGCCCATTACTACTACGACTCCTCATACACTGAGGACAGGACAAAAAATTATAATCACAGAAGATCAGGGTTGGAAGGGGCTCCAGGAGGTCATCTGGTCCAACCCCCTGCTCACAGCAGGACCAGTCCCCAGATCCCTAAACAGCCCGCTCAAAGATTGAACTCAAACACTGAGTTTAGCGAGCCAGTGCTCAAACCACTGAGCTATCCCTCCCCCTTGTATTTATAGCAGCTTTGTACCTACTTGAAGACTGTTATATCCTCCCTTCTCTTCTCCAGACTAAACAAACCCAGTTTTTTCAATCTTTCCATTTAGCTCATGTTTTCTAGACCTTAACCAGTGTTTTGTTTTTTCTCCTCTGGACTTGCTCCAGTTTGTCCACATCTTTCCAGAAGTGCAGTGCCTAGAACTGGGCACACTACTCCAGTTGTAGCCTTAGAATGAAATAGAGTAGAAGAATTACTTCTCATATCTTGCTTATAACACTCCTGCTAATATATCCCAGACTATTTGCCTTTTCCCTCACAGCAGTATTCCATTGTTGTTTCATATTTAGTGTATTCACTATGAGCCCCAGATCCTTTTCAGTTTTTGTTCAAGTGGTGAAGGTCTATATTGTGGCATTTCCTAAATCTTGAGTGTTGTGTTTCATCAACCTTAATCTAATTTTAACATAGCTTTTTGTGTGTAATATTGATATACACTATTATATACAGGCATTCAAATACCATGGTGTGGTAATAGCCTCCTGTCCCAGATCTGGACTTTAGCGTCCAAGACCTGGGTGCTTACCTGAAACTCCCCCAAGCTCACTACCAGCTTGGATATTCTCGCTGCCACCAGGTCAGGAATTATAGGGCCTGACCCCCCTTTCCTCTCTCTGGTGTCCCCAACCCTTCCTTGGGGGGACCCCCAAGACCCAGACCCCTGGGTGTCTCTGCTCTCCTCTCCCAGCTTCTCCCTCCTTTCCTGGTTAAGCCGTGCAATCTATACCTTCACTCCTGAATACAACCGGCAGAGGCATCTAGCTTCACCCCCCGAGGCTGGCATTCAACCTAAGTCACGTACACAAAAGTTCCCTTCTCACTTTGTCTTCGCCTTTCGCGCCCTGGGACCAGATAGGAAGGTGGAGACACAGAGTTTGTGGGCTTTCCCTCCCCCTCTGCCTGCTCACTAGGAAAAGAACTTCCACAAGTTAAAGAGAAGAGAATTAAATACAACATCTTCATAAGGAAACTCAAATAAAGGCTCTTGCTTATATAACATATGAATAGAACCAGTCTGATTAAAAAGATAGCCCGCTTAGAACCCAGTCCAGACAAATCAACACATAATGTAAATACAAACACGAAAGCTCATCATAGCCGAATTAGCTTTGCTTTCCCTTTGTACTCACAGATGTTTAGGAGAGAACTTTGAGATAAGATGGCGTTAGGAGAAAGCTTGTCCCTCACTGCCGAGAATAACCAACAAGACACCAGCATATCCATATCTGTCACATCCAATCACAAAGTACTTCATAGCCAATTACTGTTGCTTTCCTTTGTACTCAAGACTTTTAGTAGATACTTTGACGATAAGAGGAGATGAAGAGAAACTTTGTTTACCATAGCCGGAGAACAACAAAGCCCCGAAACATTCCCCGCCCCTGACTTTAAACAATCCAGTTCTCTGATTGGTCCTCTGGTCAGGTGTTTGGTTACCCTTTCCAGGTAAAAGAAACTTAACCCTTACCTCACCTATCTACTTATGACACATGGTGATGAGCACAGGACAAATTCCTGGATAGAAATATAGAAGGCCACCTGGTCTTTAGCAATCTCTATAAATCTAAACTTCATCTGGCTTTTTAAAAAAATACCTTCTAACATCTCATTTGTGTTTGTGTATACGTATTTAATAAGACTTTTTGTGCACTGTATCTCTCTATTTTTTGTTTAAATCAGAAAACTACTGCTTTATCCTCTGACATTTTCAATTTCCCCGTCTGGCTTTTTTAATTGAGGATCTATCATATCAATATTTTCTTACATTTTAAGACCTGCTCCAAGATGGTTCATAGATTGCCACAATGAAATTCCTCACATAGAATTGGAGTCTCTATTGCTTACCTGTGGTAAAAAATAGACACACTCCACTAAATTTCTTATATTCTCTATTGTGTTATTCCTTTTTGTGCCTCTTTACTGTTTAAAACCACTATAAAACAAAACACTCAAGGTAACGTATTGGAAAAGTGACCTCAACAAGTGCAATTATATCTTACCACTCCGTGTTAGGAGAACAATTTAAATCAAACATCACTATTTCAAATGCAGTGGGCCAGATCTCAAGAGGTGGTAACTTCTCAAGAGAGCTAAGCAACTTCTAACGGATTTGGTCCTCTTGCAATATTTCCTCTACGATAAAACCTGCTTCTCGTCGATGCCATGAATTGGACTCATGGGGCTATGGTGATGAGAGAGCGTGGCAGGAATAAGAACAGCAGTGGCTGGCCAACAGTTTTCTCATCACTGCGATGACACCAGCTGGACTCTGTAGCCAGTGATGTTTGTGTTTGTTTGATGTTAAGTAATGTGGGTGGGTGGGGGTGTGTGTGTGTGTGTGTGTATATGTGTATATGTATGTATGTATATGTGTGTGTGTATATATATATATATGTGTGTATATATATATAATAAAAAACAAAATCTGGTGGCTACTGTTCTGTAGCCGCCAGAGCTGAACCCACAGATGTTGTGTTACAGCATCATTAAATAGGAGCCGCTGCAGTGGTGGCCCCAGTAGAACAGCCAGGAGCTGTTGGTAATGATTGGGCAGCAGACTTTGGCTTTGGGAAAGGAGACAGAGGCCTGGTCTACACTACGCGTTTAAACCGATTTTAGCAGCGTTAAACCTATTTAACGCTGCACCTGTCCACACAACGAGGCCTTTTATATCGATATAAAGGGCTCTTTAAACCGATTTCTGTACTCCTCCCCGACGAGAGGAGTAGTGCTGAAATCGGTATTACCATATCGGATTAGGGTTAGTGTGTCCACAAATCGACGGTATTGGCCTCCGGGTGGTATCCCACAGTGCACCATTGTGACTGCTCTGGACAGCAATCTGAACTCGGATGCACTGGCCAGGTAAAAAGGAAAAGCCCCGCTAACTTTTGAATTTCATTTCCTGTTTGCCCAATGTGGAGCTCTGATCAGCATGGGTAGCGATGCAGTCCCAAATCCAAAAAGAGCTCCAGCATGGGTCGTATGGGAGATACTGGATCTGATCGCTGTATGGGGAGACAAATCTGTTCTATCACAGCTCCATTACAGAAGACGAAATGAGAGAGCATTTGAAAAAAACTCCGGGCTATGATAGACAGAGGCCACAGCACAGTGCTGAGTGACAAGCGTAACGGAAAGCCAAAGAATCAAATGGACGCTCATGGAGGGGGTACTGAGGATTCCAGCTATCCCACAGTCCCCGCAGTCTCTGAAAAGCATTTGCATTCTTGGCTGAGCTCCCAGTGCTTGTAGGGTCAAACACATTGGGGTGTTTCAGGGTATATGTCATCAATTTACCCCTCCCTTCCCCCCGTGAAAGAAAAGGGGGAAAAATTGTTTCTTGACTTCTTTTTTTATATGTCACCCTATGTCTACTGCATGCTGCTGGTAGATGCGGTGCTGTGGCAATGAATAGCAGCATCTTCTCCCTTCCCCTCCCCTAAGGCAGATGGTACAATATGACTGCTATCCATTGTCATCATCAGCCCATAAGTGCTCCTGGCTGGCCTCAGATGAGGTCGACCGGGGGTGCCTGGGTAAAAATAGGAATGATGCCTGGTCATTCTCGGCAGATGGTACAGAACGGCTGGTAACTGTCCTCATCATAGCAACTGGGGGCTGAGTTCCATCAGCCCCCATCCTTTCATGTCTAAAGAAAAGATTCTGTACTGCCTGGACTATCATAGCAGCGGGATGCTGGGCTCCTCTCCCCCCGCCACCGTTTAATGTCCTGCCTGGGCTATCATAGCAGCTGGAGGCTGCCTCCCCCTCATTTTATCTCACTAAAAAGTCAGTATTTCTTATTTCTGCATTCTTTATTACTTCAACATACAAATGGGGGACACTGCCACGGTAGCCCAGAAAGGTTGGGGGAGAAGGGACTCAACGTGTGGGGATGTTGCAGGGGCACCCCCCCCATGAATGGCATGCAGCTCATCATTTCTGCGGGATCTGACACGGAGCTGCTGTGCTCTCTGGTTCTCTAGTATACTTGCCCCATATTCTACGCAGGACTGACTCTATTTTCAGATAAACCATAAAGGAGGTATTGACTCAGGGAGTCGTTCCCATTTTTTGTCTTTGTGCCGCCAGCCGACCTCAGCTAAGGCCAGTCAGGAGCACCCATGACAGCAGCAGACGGTACAGAACTGTTGTCAGATGTGTTGTCAGATGCTACGGGTGTGGTGATCTGCTCTCTCCAATGTTCGTATCACTCGGCTGTGTGCATGTGTTCCCCCGTGTGCTGCCCCAGCTCTGCAGATAGCTGATGCAGCAGACCCGAAAAGAATCCCCAATGACCATAGAGTCCAGTAAGATGCAAAGGCACGTCGGCCAGGTTTATTGTCGAAGAAAAGCACAGGCTTCAGCTCCACGGCACACGTAGTCCAAGGTGCTTCTAAGATACAGCTAGCTAGTACATATGTGCTCCTTGACAATGGACTCAGCTCACTCAGTGGCGGGACTTTCCACTGCCCCCTAGGCTGGACACAGACATTGCCCCAGGGATGCGTTCTTATACACAGGTACAAACAAGTTCCATATCACTCCTGACGTGTTGAGGTACAACCCCTCTACGTAGTAAGGTGCCGCCTTTCGCCTTGTACATGTTGGTTTGAACAAAACAACTCTATCCATCTTATTACCCTTTTGCCGCTGTCATTGGGATGAGTCGGCCTGTTCCTTGTTATCTGTGTGGAATGTGCAAGGATGTGAATGTTCTGATCTCTAGTGTTCAGTACCGTTTAAGTACGTATCTTCTTGCAGCATCAGCCCTTTCCTTGCCAGCTTCCGTGAGCAGGGCCTGCCTCTGGCTCACAGCTTCACTTTGCTTTATGTTAGCAAAGTCTTGACCATTATTTTTAGTTCAGCGCCTCATACTGGGCTTTTATCAGGGCGCTTCATTTACTACAGAACAACTGATAACCGTCATCTCATTCCACGCAATTAGCAATGGCAGAGAAGACGGTACATGAAGCAACTGGTAGACCATTTCCTGCTAATCCTGCATGGCAATGAATGCTGCTGTGTATGCACTGCAAGTACCCGCCTCTGTGCGGCATCCAAGTAACACTACGGTGACAGTGACCAAAAGGCAATGGGCTCCATGGTTGAGCCATGCTAATGGCGTCTGCCAGAGCAATCCAGGGAAAAGGCGCGCGAAAGTGATTGTTTCTGCCGTACTTTTCAAGAGAAGAATGAGTGACGACATTACCCAGAATCACTTCCCGATCCACTGTTTTACGCCATCATGCATTGGGATCTCAACCCAGAAATTCCAATGGCCGGTGGAGACTCGGGAACTATGGATACGGCTACGGGATAGCTACCCACAGTGGCAATGCTCCGGAAATAGACGCTAGCCTCGGTACATGGACGCACACTGCCGAATTAATGTGCTTAGTGTGGCCGCCTGCACTCGACTTTATACAATCTGTTTTACAAAACCGGTTTATGTAAAATCGGAATAATCCTGTAGTGTAGACATACCCACAGTCAGGACTACCCGAGGGGGGGCCAAGTGGGGCAATTTGCCCCTGGTCCTGCAGGGACCCCCACAAGAATATAGTATTTTAACTTTTTTTATGGAAGGGGCCCCCAAAATTGCTTTGCCCCAGGCCCCCTGAATCCTCTGGGTGGCCCTGGACAGAGTCAACAATCTCCCCTAGGGAGCTAAAGTGATGGAGTGGCAAAGATCAGGAACAGGCAGGCCAAACTATTGGAGACTGGTGCTACACCTTGTCATGTGGACAGAGTCTTGTCCTTGGCTGATAGCATACCAATTAAACATGCTTCAGAGTGAAATCCTAGACTCATTGAATTCAATTCCAATTGTCTTCAGTCAGTTCAGGATTTCACTCAATGATGTTTAAGTTTGGAGCCCAATTCTGCTCTCAGAAAAATCAGTGTATAGTTATTCTGGATTTATACAATGAAACAGAGTATAACTGGTTCTGCACTTTAAAATATGTTGTACCAAGTAAGTTAATCTGTAAGAGACCTCACATGAGGGAGAACTTTTCCAGCTAAAACTATGCTCTGTCACTTCTTTTAGAAGAACTGCTCTTAAATAGGTCATTTAATGTAGGCAATTTGATATGGTGGAAGGAAGACATATTAATTATGACCCTAGTGTGGGTTCCTCTCACTTGAATTCTTTTCTTGCACTGTAGAATATTTAATAAGCACTATTTAAAACTTCTAGAACATTTTTCTTTCCCTTATGAAAATTAAAAGGGACACTGTTAGGTATCTTGGACCAAAAAGCTTTTGATTTTTATAAAACCCACTAGTAGAAATGTAGTTGTAAATATATTTTTTAAAAATTAACATTTATTTTAGGGTTTTTTACGTTTAAACATTCTTGCAGCACTGTGAAAGTACTGGAAAATGGGAAATTCATTATTCAACCTGAGAAAAATGCCAAGAATCAAAAGAACAAAACACATGGTGGAAAAATTAAATTTGACTTTAAGAATTTCTTAGTGTCATGTGGCATGAGCATGGGCTTTAATTTCTACAATGGGTGTAATAATATAACATCTGTGAGGTTGTATTGTTTATAAAGTGCTCAGAATTGTATCCTTCCGAGACTAAGAATTGTTATGGATAATCTAAGTGTTTTGTATAGGCAGTAATTTTTGGAGGAGTTGGAGTTGTTTTAAAATCCACATTTTATCCTCTGTTACACAAGCATACTTCCGACTGAAGTCAAATTTGCAGCAGTTCTAAAGCTTTGTTAACGATATGCCATGACTTTTCCTTACATGTTTTAGGACCATTGTGTACCACTCCAGCTCCTCCAAATTATTCTCTATCCTTCCTAATCCTTTTTTCATAGGATGCTGTTATGGCTAGAGGATGAAAAGTCTCTAGACAAGCTGTCTGTTACAGCTATCCCCCTGTTCCATTTTGTTTCTTACAGCTGTCCCCATACTCCATTTTGTTTTTGTTCTCCTCCTGTGGCCGCCCCTCCCTGGCTGTTAAGTTGTTTACCAGGGCCACTGCCCTTTGCTCAAGGGAAGGGCCCCTTGTGTTAACAGAGCATTGCCTTTCTAAAGGGATGGCCACATGTGGTGCATGCTCAGTCGGGACCAATGCCCTGTTTAAGTTAGGTCTAGGTCCTGTATTCACGCTTGTTAAACTGGGCTTGGTGTAAGGTAGGCGAATGTTCCGAGGCTGCAAGACGTATTGTGTTTTTGAAGATCCTGGGCATGGAGTCTAAATAGGCCTCCATGTGCTTTTGAGTACCTATGACACAGCGACTTGCCAGCCATGTCTCTGTTGGGCTACCTGCAGTTTTTCCGCTGTGTCTCCTTTCCCCTGTTGACAGGGGACGCTATGGTATTACTGGCGGGAATATGCCTGGTTTGGCCTTTAAAACGAGACATTTTTGAAAAATACATCGAAGGTTCTGCATTGTGCCTGGTTCGAATAGCCAGGCGTTTGGGGGGGCTCTTTCTGCCGCTACTTATTTATTTTTGAGCGTACCCGATTTTTGACCGGCTCCCAGAAAGACGATTGTCTGCTGATGAGATCTCCTGATTATGGAGACCGTACCGAGCCTTTTGATGTTCTGTGTGCTTCTGCCTTTGCTGCTTCTGGGGTGGCTGTAAGAATCTCTTGTGACACTTCTATACTTTTTTTTTATTTCAGCTGCTGCTCTATCTTCCGCAGCACGACTCAAGCTAACCTTGATCTGTCTCTTAAATCCTCCTAAAACTCGCGGCACTTTGCCCCGTATAGTTTGTGCCGCTGCTAGCTCTAGTATGTGGCTTTGGCCTTGGCTGCACATGGCTTTCAGCTTATGAACTGCTGCAGACCTCCCTTGGCTTCTTAGGGTGTATCTGGGCCAGTACCACTTGCCTCTGTAACTTTCCTCTGTAAGGTGCACATGGTTTTGTTTTCAGTTTATAAGTGTATAGTTTGCCTAAGATTTAGAGTTGTAGTTTCACCTGTCTTGCTAGGTTTGCTGTGTTGTTTGCTCCATTATAGTTGTTGTTATTTACTGAGTATCCATGTCTGATACCATTTGTCGACCTTACTGTACCCAGCTGTAGAATACTCCCTACACTGTTCATAGAACCATGCCATCATTGTCTATTGTAAACACCCTATAACCCCACTACCATGGTGTGTCATGTTTATAATTCCACCATTCCTTTTTCTATTTAAAGAATTAATTGGACACCCACTGTGTGGTAATTCTGTTCCCGGAATTGGTAATTGTCCCCACCCGCCAAGATCCCATATACGCTGGCACGGCAAGGGATACAGCCCATCTTTGTACTTTGTCAGATTTACAAATTATGTGCTTTGTCATAGCTTCCTACTCAGTTTTTGAAGGCCTTAGAGTTCAGAAACTAAGATGCTAAGCATGAAAGCTCCAACTTTAATACCACTTGGATCTTGATAGGGCGCTCTGGCCACCAAGCCAAAAATCCAGTGTTTGGCTCACTCTGGTCTGCCCCAAAACCTCCCGTGGGGGAACCCAAGACTCAAATCCTGGAGTCTTACCACAACGGGAAATAACCCTCTCCCTTCCCCTTGTCTTCTCTTTAACTTCCTCCGCCAGGCTTTTCCCCCATGGGTATCGCTGGAAGATTCACTCGTAGCTTAAACTCCTTGAATCCAAACAGAGAGGGTAATACCTTCCCACGCCTCCTTCTTCTGTTTTTCTTTTTTCCTCCTCCTCGGGCCTTTTTCCTCTCCCAGTGTTTCATCTAGGCACAGGGATTTCTATCCCTAAAGAGCTCTCACTTAGAAAAGAAAATCGCAACAGGTTTAAAGAAAAGCTTTATAAATAAAAGAACAGAACAGACACAAAAATGCTGTCTGTATCAAGATAACAATATACCAGGGCATTGCTTAACAAGAAAAATATGAATAAACAAGTCTATTCAGAAGAAATAACAATTTAACATCCCGCATTACATACTGTAAATTACAAAAAAAAAACAATAAATAGCCTATTGTTTTTTTCTACCTTTGTACTTCACAACTTGGAAACTGAAGATTAGAAGCTTGAAGATAGAAAGATCCCTCTCATAGCCAAGAGACAGACCGGAGACACAGACAAAGGGACACACACCCAAACATTCCCTCCCTCAGCTTTTAAAAATCTTGTTTCCTGATTGGTTCTCTGGTCAGGTGTTTGGTTCCCTTTGTTAACCCTTTACAGGTAAAAGAAACATTAACCCTTAGCTATCTGTTTGACAGCCTTATTAAAAACAAACAATCCAAATAGCAAGGGTTCCTGCTCTGTCTTCTGGTGAGGACATAAATAATGCTTTTGCAGTCGTATATCACCTTAAAGAGTTTTTCAAACTCCAATCAGTCACTTTTCCCTCAGTATAGTTTAGGATATGAGCTGAGCTCTTCAATGGAAGTTTAGAGAGAGTCTATTTTGTGATTCTTCCCCCCCCCTTTATTTTTCATAGCTATTAGGAACATGTATTGTCAAATCAATAAATCTAAACAGCTTTTATTCCAGGCTATCAAATATAATTAAAATAACATTTTTTTGTTTTTTTGATAAGAGAAAGGAAGCCTGTGTAACAGACACACACAAAGTCCCATCAAGTCATGCTGGAAAATACTGTAATTTCTATAAAATGTAATGCACAGGAAAGCAACTGTAGGTTAAGAATCAGTACGATGAGAAGCACAGTTATTCTTTTGTATCACAGAATGTTGACAGTAGAGTTATTAAGTTCTATAAAAATCCCTTTCTTCCAAAGCCAAGCTGTAAGCAGTGAACTGAGGTGCTGAATACTAGGGCTGGCTGGAAAACAAATTACATTTTTGTGAAAAATATTGATGATTTTTTTTAAAACATTTAATTTTTGTTATAAGGCTGAACAAAACCAAGACCTCTCACTTTTTTGTGTGAAAAATTTAGGAAAGATGCCCAGCCTACCCGTGCTCCCCCCTTAGAATAGCTCGAAGCCTGATGGGTGCCTGGGCATCCACCTGGAATGTAGGAGACTTGATCTGCAGGAGTTTTATTGAAAATATCCCGACCAGCTCTACTGAATACCCTTTGTCACCTCACAGTACTGCATAATCGTCTATTTTTCCTACATTTTACCCATTCAAAAGCTGTATTTTTAAAGCTTCTAAACAGATTCCACTAATATACACTTCATAAACACTTTTTTGTTTATGCCTTTTTCAGTGCCTGGTATGTGAAGTGCGCGGGTAGAATTGTATGTCACCACAAGGTAACTTGTCTCTTCAGTCTGAGGCAACTGGCTGGCATGAGTCAATCACTCAGTGTATGTGTCAGAGAACTGGGAAACTAATGTCAGTGTCACTTCCTGGCCAATTCAGGACACAGTTAGTAATCCTCATTTGCAAGTAAACTGTGCTAGGCTACCCTGAAAACAAGATCTCTCAACATCTGACTGACAACCTGGTTCTGATCTCATTTTTACACACACAAGGGTGATTCCACTGAACTCAGTGGAGACAACTAGTGTAAAACTGGCATAAGCCAAATCAGAATCTGGCTCAGACTCCAAACATTGTGTTACTAGCATTGTTTGGAGTTAGCCTGTCATCCTTCCGTTTTAACTGTTAGCACTGTTAAGATAAGCCAACATTGTTCCCCCTATAAAATTGATAATGCTTGAAAAAATAGCATGAGAAGTGAATTTATAAAGGGTAACTTGCAAAAATCCATTCATTTAAGGATTATATATGACATGCCCAAAGGAGTAAGGATAAGGTGTACGTTCTCGTTAAACATTTCTTGAAAAACTGGGAGCCACAATGTAGAACTTTGTTTATGTCCCACATTCAGTTATTTGACATGTTAATAATGGATCCCTGCTGGAGCGTTTGAGCCAGTTTTATAAGACTACTAAGTGGCTCTTTTTTAATTTGTCACTTATTTGGCAAAGTTTCATTTTCATATCTTATGATACCCTATGGGAGATGAAATAGAAAATGTATTAAACAGACGATAAAGATTTTATTTGGTTAATAAAGCCACTTACCCCATTTTTCCCCTAAGTGACTTGATACTAGCAGCATAATGCAAACTCAGATGGTCTTTTTCCACAGCTCAAAGTTTGATAATAGTTTGAAAACTTTGGGGAGCCAGGTGAGGGGGGAACATTTTTGATCATAAAACCTGTTGACCGCATGTCCAGCTTTGGACTTCTCACTGTTAAGAATGACCTAAACAAAGTAACTTTGCTCTTAATTTTGGAGTGGCATGTTTTCTGTTCTGTTTAGCCTGTAAGTGGTAATACACGTCACTGATGTGTGGCGTTGCTTTTTCGTAGAAGGGAAAATTCTTTATAGTTATATTGTTATATTTGTTCATGCTCCAAATTAATCTTTCACTAGCTTTCTCCTAACTCCCTGGCCTAATTTAAAAAGGGAAAGCAGACTTCCCATTTTCCAGGACACATTGGGTGAACCTCCCACCCCTCAGTCAGAGGGCTAGCACAAGATCCATGTCCCAATTATGGCCTTTTTTGAGTGGTGGATGGGCTTCTGCAGCCCTTTCCGCAGGAGTGAGTTTTGACCAATCCGAACTGCTACACTGGTTTGCTTTTTAAATGAAACATTGTCACATTGCAGAGAGTTGAAGCCAGTGCCTTTTTTCTGCACTGTCATTAAAGAACTGTGAAAATTCAGGTATAAAATCAGAAATCTGATCTAGCCAGAGAGAGAGAGAGAACAGACCCACTTACTAAATCTAAATTTGAACCTTGGATCCACCAAAGTTTTGAGGAGTAGTTGGATCTGGGGGTTTTGTTTGCTTCTATTTCTGACCTTTCTTTGCTTTCAGAATATGAACCTGTAGCTCGGGGTGTATTTTGGCGTCAATGACGCTTGCATGGTCTATTGCGTGTGTACTGAGACAGGGTTTGGGGGGGGGGGTTAAGTGTGATTTTGCACAGTAAAACTCTTTAAAGATAAGTTTCCATAATCTTTTAAAATAAATAAAATAGTATGTATGTAACTCTCAAGGAGATGACCCAGGTCCCTGGGACTGTGTCTGCTGGTAGCTCAGGGAGAGGCCACTGTCCCTGGAAGGAACAGGGAGCTAAGGGCAGACTCCCTCTGTTAGGCAACCCAGAGAGAGGAGGAGAGTCACTATTTAGAACAATAGGGGCCACTGTTGGCTTGGGGGGCGGGGGACAAGAGGAGGAAGGGAGGATAGCTTGGTGCCTGCTCAGAGGAAGGAACAGTGTCAAATGATTGACAAGGGAAAGTTTGGGAATAAGAGCTAGCCTGACCAATAAGAAGTGAGTTGCCGTGGGATCCTGGCAGGGGAGGAGGGTGGGAAGAGTTATTTTGGAACCAGCCAGGGAAAGGACAGGACTGGCTATGTGGAGAGCTGATGAGGCCCAGACCTGCATGCAGGGTTCCCCCTGAAAACTGGCCTCTGGGGACCTGGAAGCAAGAGCAGGGGTGGGCAGTTGAGACATATCACATGGCAGCCGTTTTTGAGCAGCCAGACACCAGAGCAGTAAGAAAAGCACAGCAAGATGTTCTGCATATCCGCGAGGCTTTGAAAAGCCCTCTAATGATAAGTCAGAGTAATGTAAGCTGCTTGTCTGCATTGTGCTGTCCCAGACCTTCACCTGGCTTGTATCACTGTCCCTGTAAAGCCAACCATCCTCCCAAGCCCTCTGCTTCTACTCAATAACAAACATTTATTTCTTGAATCCATTTACTTTATTTAAGAAACAGAGAGGGAGAACGGGGGGGAAAAAGATAACCTTGAGGAAAAGGGATTGTAAAGTTGGAACGGGAGAAACATTTTCAGCTGTGTAACATAACACTGCATTCCAGACCATCAAAGATCTGTGAATGTGTACCCTCTTCCTGAGTTAAGTGAAAGGAATAATGGACTTTTTGCCCACACCACGTGGAATGCTTGCGGAAGAGTGATTCTGCGCCAGGTAATGCTAGCTCTCTGTCCACCAGGGTCTGCAGAGGGACTCTACCCTCCTGCTTCTGTTCCTGCAGTTCAACCAGATGCCTCAACATATCTGCTTGATCCCTCATAATCCAAAGCATATCATCTTGTGTTGTATGCTCTCGCTCATTGGAAACTTTCCTACTCTCCATGTTCATGTCTAAGTTCTTCTTCGAGAGATGTCCCTGTGGGTGCTCCACTTTAGGTGTCGGTGCGCCCCTGCGCCTTTGATTGGAGTTTTTTTGCAGCAGTGCTCCTACCGGCCACGCATGCTTAGAACCTGTCACTCATTCTGAGCGTGTTACTAGAGAGCATGCGCGGCCAGTACCCTCAGTTCCTTCTCTACCGCCCCTGGCTTGAGACGGAGCTCAGCAGACTCCTTAGTATTTTCTTTCTTTATCTTAAAATTCCTGTAGTTAGCTAGTTTTTCTCTGTTACTTACCTTAGTTAGTGTTACCTACCTTTTCCTACTACTTAAAATTTTAAAAAAAAAAAAAAAAAAAATTCTCTCGTTCTGTCAGCCGCTTCAAATATGCCTGGCTCCACAGGCTTTAAGCTGCTGCTCTTCTTGTAAGGACGCTATCCCTCTTTCGGATGGGCACTCCAAGTGTATAAAATGCTTGGGGAGACCCATATTCCTCAAAAATGCCCTCACTGCACCAAGTTAAGCTCTAGAGCTAGGAAGGACAGGGAGTTAAAACTTCTTTTACTTCAAAATCCCTGCTATCTACCTCAGACCCTGGCTCGGACTCTGCCTCCAGACCCAGCTCTAACCTTCACAAAAAAAAAAAAACCTAAAGAAGAAATCAGCCAAAAGAGAGCTTACAAGCAACAGAAGCTTCGCGGTAAACCTTCCGGTCACTCGTCAGTTTCCTTACCAGCTCGTCAGTTTCCCCGCCTGAGTGTTTGAGGAGCGGGGCTCCTCTGGTACTGCGCTAAACCCGCCTGTGCTTCGCGGCACGCAAGGCTCTGAGTTCCCGAGGCGAGGCTTTCAGTTGCCTGCCCTTTCGATTGTGGCACCCGACCGATGAATGACAGGCTTTCGGCAGCGGGAGGCTCTTGGTGCCGAGGCGACAGGCTTTTCAGTTGCCTGCCTTCGATTGTGGCACCTATCGGCACCGCAATGAATGCGGCACCGACAACTCAGGCACCGACGGAGGCACCGCAGCCTGCTATTAATAGCACGGCACCGCCTGCGGCACCGGCATCACCACCACCGCTACTTGGCACGGCGCCAAGATTACAAACTCGGGTGCCAGCCCGGGTTTTCCTCATGGGATCTCTCTATCTGCCTTCGCCTACGACTGCCCCCACCGTTACAAATTACCCACTCAAGTGACCTCCTAGTGTCACCTACACTACAATCGCCCTTTGTTGGGATGGCTTCTCTATACAAATGACTCAGGGTCCGAGCAGCCTTCCTCCAGTGAGCAGGACTCTGAACTACAGGCTGCTGTGCCAGTGCGATCTGAATTCTACCCTCACAGTCCTGTCCCTCGCGAACACAGGAAAACTGTCCCACACCAACCTCAAGATCCCACCTCCTGGGGTGTTAACCCCGGGATGGCACCTGCTATGCCTTTTCCACCACCATGGCAGTATTGGGCTCCGTGGCCATCTTTCCCTCGGCAGCACGTCCGCTACTCTACTCACACTAGACGCGAACGTCAAAATCCTATGACGCACTTGGCGCACACCCTCCCATCCTCAGGATCAATTAACTCCAGCTCCTGACCCAGTATTACCTCACGTACCAACTGATCCAATACCTGAGGAGGCGTTACTTCCTTCCCTCCACTGCCATCAGATGATTTTTCAAAACTCCAAGATCTCTTCAAAAGGTTGCCAATGAGCTTAGAATCATTTGGAGGAAGTACCTGACCAATTAACTCAGCCCTTCTGGACCTGCTAAATCCATCTGGCAGACTCTAGCCACAAGCCAGCCTACCTGCAAACAGGCGGACCGGAAATACTTCATTCCCTCGAAGGGCTCTGAATTCCTTTTCTCACATCCTGGGCCAAGCTCTTTGGTAGTGGATGCAGCCAATCAGTGAAACAAACAGTATTTCCGCCATACCCCAACCAACAGAGAAGGCAAACGCTTAGACCTGCTGGGTCGTAAGGTATATGCCTCTTCAACGTTGCAATTTCGAATTGCCAATTGTACCGCAATTCTAGCAAAGTACGACCATAACAACTATAATAAGTTCATGCACTTTATTGAACACATCCCAGACAACAAGAAACAACAGTTTACAGCTTTAGTTTCCGAGGGCCAAATCATATCCTGCACGGCTCTTCAAGCAGCTCTGGATTCAGCCAATACTGCAGCAAGATCCACCGCTACAGCGGCCGTCATGCACCGAGGTTCCTGGCTTTCCTCTTCTCTCTTTCTCGCGAAGTTCAGAGCACCATAGAGGATCTCCCTTTTGATGGTTATAAACTCTTTGCTTCCACCACTAATGAGGTGCTGCACTCAATGAAGGACTCAAGGGCAACTCTGCGATCCTTAGGTATCCAGACCCCTACAAACAGAAGGCGACAGTACAGATATCACCTTACCACGTCCGCGCTACCCTCATATACTCAGCATTTCCGGAGCTCAGGATCAACAACAACAACAACGCCAACGCCAGAGGTCCAGATACCAGCGGCGTCGCCCCAATTCTTCCGGGATACCCCAACTTCCTCAAATAATAAACAAATTTGAACCTTTGGTCGAGGGTCTCGAAAACGTCGCCCCTAGTCCGGCGCATGTACTGCTCACAACTGTCTTTGGACATCGTCTACAGCCATTTTTACACCAATGGCAGAATATTACCACCGACAAGTGGGTTCTAGAGGTCATCACACCACCGGGTATTCCATCCCCTTCCTCTCCTTACCTCCCACCCACCCACCCTCCCCGTCCCTCTTCAGGGACACCTTTCACGAGCCACACCTCTCAGCAAGAAGTACAACATCTTCTTCACCTGGGTGCTATCGAACTCGTGCCCAAATGCCACAAGGGGAAAGGATTCTGTTCCCCTTATTTCCTAACACAGAAGAAAACTGGAGGATGGCGACCGATCCTCGACCTCAGCAGACTCAACAATTTCGTCAAGAACAAAGTTCAAAATGGTTACTCTCACCACCATAATTCCAGCCCTGCAGCAGGGCGATTGGTTTTCAGCCCTTCGACCTACAAGACGCCTATTTGCACGTCACTATCCACCGTTTTCTCCGTTTTTACCTTTGGCTCGACGCATTACCAATACAGAGTTCTACCATTTGGCCTTTCCACTGCCCCTCGAGTTTTCTCCAAACTTCTACCGGTAGTCACGGCCTACCTCCGGAAACAAGGGGTTATAATATTTCCTTACCTGGACGATTGCCTTCTCAAGGCCTCCACACACGCCGAGGCCCTCCGCTTCATAAACAAAAAATCACCATCGAGTGCTTTCAATCCCTGGGCCTGCAAATAAATGAGAACAAATCCACATTAAGTCCTACCCAACGCCTGGACTTTATAGAAGCAAGCCTCGACTCCAGAACCGGACGGGCATCCCTTCCACCCGACCGTGTCAATACTATACAACTGCTGGCTGCAAGGCTTCACAGCAGCCCTCGGGTCGCCGCCCGAGACTGCCTCCAACTACTGGAGCACATGGCCTCGTGCACTTTCGTGGTCCAGAATGCATGTCTCCACATGAGGTGCTTCCAAGCTTGGCTGGCCACGGTTTACAAACCAAACGTGCACTCAATAAACAAATCATTGACCATACCTTACTGGGTCAAGGACTCTGTCATACGGTGGACAGTCCCTGACAACCTCTGTTCTGGAGTCCCCTTCCTCCAGACTCCACCAACTGTGATGATGACAACCGACGCATCCCTCATTGGCTGGGGGGTCCATATCTCTCACCACACAGTACACGGGCTATGGTCTCACTCCGAGACCTCCCTACACATAAACGTTCTAGAACTTCGCGCTATCCGGAATGCTTGCCGTTGCTTCCTCCCACTAATCAAGAATCAGCATGTACGCATAATAACAGACAACATTGCCTGCATGTTCTACGTCAACAGACAAGGAGGGGCTCGTTCCCACTCTCTTTGTTCAGAGACCATGGAACTCTGGAATTGGTGCCTTGCAAACCACATCCAGATATCAGCTGTTTACATCCCAGGCGTGATGAACACCACTGCCGACGAGCTAAGCAGACGCTTTCGGAGATGGGAAAGGTCAAACCCACTCCCACACGCGCCCCAGCCAGATCAGAACTGGTGGGCAGCGTTGCTTTACCCTCCCTGGAGCGGAGGCAAGAAGCAGAACAGTCTCACAGGAGAGACTTTAACAAGGGTAGGGGTCTCCCGCGAGATCCCTACCCTCTGTGCTGACAACACCAAAGGCAGGTGCCTCAGCTTTTTCTGATGCCTCAGCCACAGCTCTCACAGAGCACTGAGGCAGGGACCCGACCTCCCATGTCAGGAAGGTCCTTGTCGCTCCTGTCCCCTTGGCACCGCAAATGGGTCGCAGTGCCAGCAGTGCACTCCCCCTGGGCACCGCAAATGGCCATGGTGCCAGCAGCGTGCTCCTCCTCAGCACTGCAAACGGCCGCAGTGCCGGCAGCGCACTCCTCCTGGGCACACCAAACGGCGCGGTGCCGCAGCGTGCCTCTCCCCGGCAAACGGCCGCGGTGCCAGCAGCGCGCCTCTCCTCAATCCTCTACCCAGACATTGAGCCACCGCTCATCCCGTCACCAAAGGTTTCCTGAAGGGGCGCCAAACCCTATATCCAGATGTTAAGTCACCTACCCCTCCATGGGATCTTCACCTAGTATTGTCCTGTTTAACTCACCAACCCTTTGAGCCCTTAGCCACCTGCTCCCTTTTGCACCTCTCAATGAAAACAGCCCTTTTGGTGGCCATTACCTCCGCCAGACGGGCAGGCGAGATAGCAGCTCTTGCGGCGGATCCACCATGTGCCCTCTTCTTCAAGGACAGAGTTGTTCTGCGTTTACACCAAAAATTTCTTTCAAAAGTTCATGCTCCTTTTCACCTCAATGAACCAATACAGTTACCAACTTTCTTCCCGAAACCACACGCAAACTCCTTGAGGCACGCTGCACACACCTGATGTGCGTAGGGCCTTGTCCTTTTTATCTGGACAGAACACGACCCTTCTGAGGCTCGCCTGGACTCTTTGTCTCTATTGCGGACCGTTCCAAGGGCATGGCTATCTCTGCTCAGAGGCCTTCGAGATGCATCTCTGAGTGCACACGTCTCTGTTATCAGATAGGGAACGTTACACCTCCGGCATTGATCAGGACACATTCCACTGGATCTGTATCTACCTCTGTAGCCTTTCCTACGCAGAGTACCCTTGTCAGACATCTGTAGGGTGGCCACCTGGTCTCCCACCATACATTCATTACTCACTATGCCCTTACTCAAGGCCCCTCTCTGACACTCGATTAGGCAGGGCAGTATTGCTTACGGCATTCCTGCCAGATCCGAAGTCCCTACCTCCTTGAGATACACTGCTTTGAAGTCACCTAAAGTGGAGCACCCACAGGGACATATCTCGAAGAAGAAGAGGAGGTTACTCACCTTGTGCAGTAACTGACGTTCTTTGAGATGAGTGTCCCTGTGGGTGCTCCACTACCCACCCTCCTCCCCACTACTTCGGAGTTGAGGTAGCCTCCGTTGTAGAGAAGGAACTGAGGGTACTGGCCACTCATGCTCTCTAGTAACACACTCAGAATGAGTGACAGGTTCTAAGCATGCGTGGCCTGTAGGAGTACTGCTGCAAAAAATCTCCGATCAAAGGCGCAGGGGCGCACCGACACCTAAAGTGGAGCACCCACAGGGACACTCATCTCGAAGAACGTCAGTTACTGCACAAG
The DNA here is from genome assembly GCF_003597395.2 of Chelonoidis abingdonii. Classification (NCBI taxonomy): domain Eukaryota; kingdom Metazoa; phylum Chordata; order Testudines; family Testudinidae; genus Chelonoidis; species Chelonoidis abingdonii. The sequence continues at coordinate 353,749,766 of NC_133769.1, forward strand.
GTGAGTAACCTCCTCTTCTCGGACAGTGAAATCTTCCACGCTTTCAGCTCTGTGTCAGCTGTCCCGGAGGTGTTCATTATCTCCATGAACATGTCCTTCTGCGTTCTTCTCCTTCTAATCAGCGAAAGTCTGTTTTCAGGTGTTGATGACACGCCGAAGGACACATTTCCAGCTATCAGTCATGGGGAAAAAATAAAGGAGCCATTGTACATTAATAAAATGTTTCCATAGCAAGGCTGTTTTCATTAAAAAAAAAATATATATTACACTAGGTGCAATCCATAACATAATCAGAATCCGTAACTGTTCACTGTGCCGTTTTGCTGTTCCAGCCATGGTGAGTAGGCACCCCTGGGTCATGGGTGACCGCACTTTTAATGAAGTTTGTGGCAAGCTCATATTGAGAGCAGAGGTAGCTAGTCAAACAGTGGCCCTTCCCCATAGCACCATGGAAAGCTGTTTATGAATGGGGTCAGGGCAGGGAAGAATGTTAGTTTTTCACTTGCAAATTGCAGAATCTCTCATGTGGGGTCCCAGTCCCCTATCAGCCATTTTAAACTACTTGCCGACCCATCTGAGCACAGTAGATGCACATTAGTGGTTGTGTGGTTTGGCGAACCGGAATGTGGGGGTGGGTGCGTGGGACTTACATGCTTTTCTGTGTGTGTGTGAGAACTTCCCCATTTCTCCTTGGTGACCCTATATGCTATCAGTCTCTTGAGGGTAACAGATGGAAAGGAAGGAGATGCTGCAAGCGTCTAGGTATAGACCTGGTCCTTATGCTGCTATGCTGTGTACCGCAATGATGCCAGCAGAATTAATTCAGGAGTTTGTGTGGGAAAGTGTCCTACCATGGTGGAAGAATCTCATGGCTGATGGGGAAGATACTTGCAGTTATTTCAATCATAATTACTTTGATCATGTAAAGGACATTTTAGTGTCGATTTTCAGTTTGCTTGTTCATTGGTGTGACTAAGTTTTAGCAGGCCATTTTTACAATCCTCTGGGATTTTGGATGCTGAAAATAAATAATTTTAATGGAATAAAGGATAGAGTGCAGAATATGAGAGGTCTGAATAATAGAAAAGACTGTGATAATTCAAGGGAGAAGGTGAGTGGTGTGCTACATCCTCTGGTTACTTCCCCCTGCCCTCTCAACACTGCCATGGTCTCTCCTGGATTGAATCTAAATCAGCTTGATACTCCAAACATTACAGTGCAACTGCATTCTCTAAGCTAGATGAAATGGGTGGAGGAGAAAGCATTTAGACATGAAAAAATGCTTGGCGTGTTTGTCATTGATTAATCGTAGCTCTAATTCCTGGTCCCAATTGCTTTGGTTGTAGATACAGGAAAAGTTCTGCTCTTGGATACACCAGTATTTTATTTTTATAACAACAACTTCATAGAAATCAATAGAGATAATTTTAGATAAAGTTTTCAGCCCTCAGACACAAGGCCGAGAAGCGATGAAAACATTATCTGAAGTTGTATCTCTAGTTTTCATCGCTTCTTGGCCTTGTGTCTGAGGGGTGAAAACTTTATCTGAAGTTGTATCTCTATTGATTTCAATGAAGTTGTTGTTGTTAAATAAAAAATACTGGTGTATCCAAGAGCAGAACTTTACCTCCTAAATCCATGAGGAGGCTTTGGATAGCCTGCTTTATTCTTTCATTTTTTTGATGCTAACATTTTGCTCAGTACATTGAAAATCAGCTATTAGGTTTCAGACACGTCTACAATATTTATCTTACACATTCAAGCACCACAAAATAATAGGAAATCACCTTGCATTGGTAGGAGGATGGACTAGATGACCCAACAGGTCCTTTTCATCTCTAATTTACCTGATAAACCTCCAGATGTCTGTAACTAATCTCAACACATCAGGATGTGTTAGGGACGGAATTTCTAAGCCATTAATTTGTTTGGTGGCTCTTGTTAACTTTGTGTCAAAACCTATACACTGTCTAAACAGTTTTATTTCTATTTAATTTTGTGTAAATTGCATATCTGTGGAAACAGTTCTCACCTAGCAATGACAAATTTGCATTGCAGAGAGTGAGGAAACGCTGTATAAATTAGGATTTGGTGCAGTAAATTTTAGCATGTCAGCTTCCACTGTAAAATCTCTAACAGAAGTGTGCCTTCTGATCCCTTCAAATGCAAGTGATCTTTAAACCAAAATTTCAGTCTTTACATGGTCCTCAAAATGATTATAGCTTAAAGATTGTGCATTTGTTCCTCTGATATTAATCATGTGCATACACAAATGTCCAGTGCCCTGTATGTATGGTATGAAGTTCATGTCACCGAGGGTAAAAATTAGTGAGCCAAATTGTGCCCTTGGTTCCCACTGAACTCAACGGCAGCTGTGCACACTCATCTAAGGATAATTTTTGGGCCATTGGTCATTTTGTTGTTAATTGAACTCTAGTTACAGTAATTCTGTAACTCCAGGAACATATTTTAGAGCTTCTTAACCTTGTCAATTAAAACAGATAATTTGCTTCTAAACCCAATGGACTTACTCATCATGGCTTGGCCACAGACAGGAGGGAAAAGAATTGACACTAGACTGGAATTTCATTGTCTAATATATCTGCGGAAGAATGTATTGCCTTGGTAAATTCTTGATATTTTGTCTTCTCCCTCCATAAAATAAATCCATGGTGTTGTGAAAATACATTGCTGAGACTCCTAGCATGACATGCCAACAGCAAACACCATCCTAATTTTCTCTAGGGCATGGTGCATACTGATTACCTGTGTGCAGCAATTATGTAAAATAGAGTAGTTAATCTGCCATCACTTAGTCACTAAATTCATGCAATAATTCATGTATGATAAAGTAGGGGGAAAGTCCGTCATTTTAGTCAAATCTACAACATTCCCTGCCGTTAAGTAAAGAGATTACTCCCCTAAGAGGAATTTGCTGTTCCTTGTTTCACCTGCAGGTGGCTTTTTTAGATAATCTTTTTTGTTTGATGTGCTATATGTTTATATTCTGAGGGAAAGGTAGGAAGTGTGGAAAGATTTGAAATAGATGTTAGATTCTGCTGGAGTTTGTTAAACACGCTTTCCTCCCCCTCCCCCCGAAAACTCTGTCTGCTGTGCAAATTGTCACTTGGTAGACCAATCCATTATGCCGAAGAACAGAGTTCTTGACCACAGGTGTTATCTCACAGGTTGAGGTGACCTTTTCAGTATCTCAGGCCCAGGCCATTAAGTATCTTGAAGATAAGCACTGATGCCTTGAATTTGCGATGCTAATCCATGGGGAGCCAGTGTAGTTTAGTGGAAGGTAACTATGACATGTTACTTGGCTCAGTAGGGGGAGGGATAGCTCAGTGGTTAAAGCATTGGCCCACTAAACCCAGGGTTTGTGAGCTCAATCCTTGAGGGGGCCATTTAGGGTCTGGAGCAAAAATCTGTCTGGGGATTGGCCCTGCTTTGAGCAGGGGGTTGGACTAGATGACCTTCTGAAGTCCCTTCCAACTCTGATATTCTATGATACCCACAGCTGCATGTAGTACAGGATGCTTTCTGAGGGCTGATGGTTTCAAGACCAGATAGACTTTTGCCATATGCACTGAGAGAGAAAAAAAGCTTTTCTTCCCATTTTAATAGTGATTTACAGGTAAATAGTGCAGGGATTCAGGTCTATTTTAAAACTGCATTTTACGAGCCCAGTCCTGCACACCAGATGTGAGATATGGATCTAAAGCCTAATGGAGGCAGTGGAATATAAGACTTTTTTCATTGACTTGAGTGGAATTTGGATCAGGTCAGAAGTGCTTATGTCTCGTTAAGTTGAATGGGAGATACTATGTCCAATAATAAGTCTCTGACAATCTGAGCCCTGACTTTGACTCAGCCCGTATTCCTTAGTAATCCTCTAAAATGACTTGATCACACTTCTCAACATTAAGAGAAACCAGCACAATAAAAATAACCTTTTCTTGCAAGTTCAGATGCAAATACATTTCTAATTATGTTGGTGTCGTGCCGAAAGTCACATGACTCTAGTATTCTCTAGCTACAGTAAGCTAGTGATCTACAATATGTGAAAAATAATTGATCTAATTTAAATTGACAATAGTGGGAAGAAAGTTCCCAGTGAAAGCTCAATGATTAATTAAAAAAAACTTAACAAAGTTATGCTACAAGATTGTAATATTCCATCCGTTGTTAATGTGAAGCCCTGAACACTACCTGTAGACAAAAAAATGTAATCTATATCATTGTTAATGAGTAGTGCTGATTTATGATACTGAATCTGTAGTGAAAAAACAGTCCATAAAAAACATTTTTTGCCAACCCTCCATGTTCAAAAATCCATGAGATTGGCTTCAAAATCACAAGATACAGGATATAATCAATTTCAGATTCTTTTTATTTGCCGTCTGGTGTCAGAGCACTTGGCATCCCTGTTTCAAAGCTCTTCTCTGCAACCAGGAGATGTAGAAATTTACTTTCATTTTTAATGAAAGTTGAGATTCTCAAGTAATCAGCTGAATCCAGAAGGTCAAGCTTTAAGTGAAACACCAAATATAGTGAAACTCGCAGTAAAATCATGAGTATTGGCTATGCTGTGTGCATGTGCAGCAGCTGAAGTCTATTTCTAAATATAGGGTTGAATCATGTATTCCTTTTCAAGCTCCTTGGTTCAGCATAGTTCATAAGCATTTCACAGGAGCAATAGATTTACAGAACATGTATTCTATTGCTTTGTGGTTTTATTGTAAATTGCCTCTGGTTATACTGTGAAAATTGGTGCTGTTGACCTCTAGTGGTGAAAAAATGTTACTGCTGATTTTCCCTCCCCTTCCGAATTGTGTATTCCTGATTCCTACAAATGGCAGGGAGAAGAGAATGTTTTATGGACTATTAAACTCAGATCTTGAGGCAGGTTTTTATGTCGAATGAAAAAGAAAATGTATCCAGGTATTATTGATTTTGTATTACCTAGAAGTCATAGTCATGGTACATTAAGGGCATGTTGTGCTAGGTGCTGTATGAGCACAAAGCGAAAAGACAGTCCCTGGCTCCCAGAGAATCTTATCTAAGTATAAGTCAAGAGACAACAGATGGATATGGAGAGATGAGAGATTACAAGGAAACAATGTGACAATACTGGTTAGGCTGATGGGCCGTGGTCTTCGCACACCAGAAGCCTAACTGTTGTCACTCTTTTTGCTTCCTTTTGTAGGAATCATGGAAAGGAGAATTTTAAGGAGAGTTCTGAAGGAGGTAATGAGGTATATGTGCCGATGTTCAGAAGGAGCTCCTCCCAAGCATGAGAGATAGCATGGGAGAAAGCACGGCGTTACTTTTCAAAATGTTTAACAAGTGGGTGATGGAGCCTGGTATCATGGGCTGATCAGACGTACAAGTCAACAACTTGATAGTTAATGAGAGATCATAGGCCATGAAGGGCCTTGAATGTGAGGACAAATAAATGTTTGATGCGTTGCTTGCAGAGTCAGTTGTGTGAAACAAGTTCATTAGAAAACAGACTTTATTCTCTGGCAGGTACTTTAGGAACCTTAGCAGAAAAAAGTGTGGCTCTTATTTACTGTAGAGTTGACCTGAGTCTAATTTATACAAAGTCTGCTATGTGCAGGTCTGGCAGTATAAAGGGGTGTTAAATTGGATGTAAATGCAGCCGCATTTTAAAAATCCTTAGCACTGCCAAGGTGGTGTAAAGAAAATTAGGCCCAACACATTGATACTTTTTTTTACTCACTGTATTTTTTTTTATTTTTTATCCTTCACCCAACTTGAATTCAATTTTTAATCATAAAGTCAATTATATAAGATTTTCTGGGGACATTATATGTCTTAAACCAACAAGATAGGGTTGCCAGGTGTCTGGTTTTCGACAGGTCGAAAATGGACTCCGGTGGCTCCAGTCAGCACCGCTGACCGGACCATTAAAAGTCCAGTCGGTGGCACAGTGGGGCAGGCTCTGTAGGGGCAGCCAAGGGCCTCCACATGCTGCCCCCTGCCCCAAGTGCCAGTTCCACAGCTCCCATTGGCCAGACACTGTGGCCAATGGGAGCTGGGGGGGCAGCCCCTGTAAATGGGGCAGTGCACAGGGCTGCCTGTTCACGCCTCTGTGTAGGAGCTGGAGAGGGGAGATGCCGCTGCTTCTGGGAGCCACCTGAGGTAAAAGCTGGCCAGAGACTGGACTTATTCCCCCAACCCCCTGCCCCAGCCCTCCTCCCCCTTTTACCCTCTAAACCCCTTGATCCCAGCCTGGAGCACCCTCCTGCATCCCAAACCCCTCATCCGCAGCCCCACCCAAGGCTGCATCCCCCAGCCAGAGCACTCACCCCCTCCTGGACCCCAACCCCCTCAGCTAGCCTGGTGAAAGTGAGTGAGGGAAGGGAGAATGAGCGATGTGAGGCAGGAGGGTGGAGTGAGCGGGGGGTGCGGCCTCAGAGGAGGGCAGGGCAAGGGTGTTCGGTTTTGTGCGAGTAGAAAGTTGGCAACCCTACAACAAGGGGATAACAAACCAACTTCTCCAACACAGTGGTATAGTTTAAAAAAAAAATACGACCCGATTTAAAACAATCCCTCCTCCCCTGCACGCTTGTGCACGCAATACACATTTTCTTTCACTAGAAATACCGAGCAGTTTATAACTGTTAATGATGGACTTCAAACAGTTAAGTTATTTTCATCTAAGGATGAACTCATTTTGAGACAGCAAGTATGTTTCTGATGAAAAACAAGTGCAGAACAAGTACTGTGCGCAGCAGTGCAATCCTGGAGCCTTTAAAATTCCACTTCCTGCAGAAGGCTTCCAGCACTGCAGGGTGATGTCCATTCAATGAAACAAAGTTCATATAAATCAGGCTCTCTTCCCTTGGGATAGATAGGATATTGGAGCTTTAGGACTGTATATACAGAACACACTTGCATCAGCCAATGTGGAGGACTGGGACAATACAGAAAATAGTCCAGACAGAAGAGACAAATGTGATGCAGCTATGGTAAATGACTTGTAGGTACAGGAGAAGAGGATTTTTTTTTCCACTTATTTTTGGGGATGGGATACTATGGTATGCTTGAAAGCTGTGGGAAAGCAGGCAGGAAAGCATGTAAGAGGAGGACAATAATGATGGGTGGGGTGTGCATGTGCAGGTAAACATGTTCTAGAAAATGCAGTAAAATCATTAAACACAGAATACTTCGAAGTAGATTGAACAGAAAACTTGAGTCTCATGAAAACTAAGGGTAACCCTTTTCTGTGGCTGGAATAACATGGGAGGAAAGGGGAAAGTAGCTTTAGAATGGATCTACAGAGTTCTACTCTAAAACTGTAATTCTATTTTTAGTGTTGATTATAAACAGCAAATTTCATGGTGTCCGTGAGCTGTGGACAAAACTGTTCTCAAACCTACAATGCAACACCGAGGGGTTCTCCAGTTGGAGATCATGTCATCCCATGATGGCAGGTGGCTACAGCAATGCTGCTAGAACTCAGCAGCTACTGCGACCTGGGAGAATAAACGAAGAAAAATTTGCTTCTTCCTCCTCCAGCTCCTCTGCCTGTCCACCACTCCACTCTGCTCGGTTTCTGGAGTGTACTACCTAAAGATGGCGGTGGCATTGCTGCTGACAACACTCAGCCAGGTCATCCCCATGTGATATCCAAGGAGGAGGTGAAGCACCTCTTCTGTAGCCTGTAGGTCAACGTGCCCTGTTCCTCCCCCCCCACCCCCCGACCCTACCATGTACCGTAAAACCAGAAGTGTTTGCCATGAGTCCTATTCCACAAGTCTTTATGGGCCCAAAATATTATGGGATATGATTATGGAATTTTTCCAATGGTGTGACCCCTCTGTGCATGGATTTCCCTTTGGAATTGGTGGAGGTTCTGAGCAGAGTGTTTATCTGCAACATTGGGCCCTTAAAGACCATTTCTAAAGCACTCTCTTGACTGGTAATTTTTAAATAATGTCGCTACATTCCCTGTTGCTCGGAGCATATTATTTATTAGCATGAGAAGTATTTAATGGTAGAGAGTTGCACTATTTATATAGACCTTAAATACTTTTTCCTCCGCATTCCTTTATACAATTTCATTTAAAGGCTTTTAAATAAACAGCAACCTACCCATGTTCTTGGCTAATAATTTCCTTGTTCACTTTTTGAATGGCAGCATAGTGGTTGTAATTACATCCCTCCTACTGCTCATGTCAAAGTTAAGTCTAACTAGACCGGGAAGAAAAGAAAATGCAGTGACCAGCGTTTAAATTGTAAGTCAGCTTCACTTTCTGGGAAGGTTAACAAAAAACAAACCAAAAACAAACCCTTGCTTGCTTCTCATTGGAAAAGGCACAGAGATGTGCAATTGGATGGACTTGAGTCTAGAGGCGAAGATACTACACTGATGAAGCCATTGGAGTTTACAGATAGACAATTTTGTGCCTGTGGAATTTCTAGGGCACTCCTCACCATAGTATCTTCTGTCTCTTGCAATGCTTCCTCCCTCCCCCAATTTGAGAGAGGTTATCTAGTGCAATGTGTCTACATTCATTTGTGTTCTGAAGGCTTGGGTCCTGGGCATCTGAGTGGTGTGTGTCTTGACTACTTGAAGTGCCACCTCTGCTCATGTGACCAAGAGACAAAACGTAGGTCACTCAGTAGTTAGGGCACTAGCCTAGGACTTGGGAAGACCCATTTTCAGTTCCTTGCCCTTCCTATATGACCTTGGGCAAGTCACTTAGTCTCTGCCTTGGTCCCCCATCTGTACAATGAGGATATGATACTTCTGTTAAGGATAAAGACATGAAAATGGATTGTGAGGTGTTGAGATGCTAGGGCAATAGAGTCCATAAAAGTCTATTCCTAAGATAAATGCAGTCATCAGAGGTGCTTGTAGTAGCTAGCATTGTTCCTGATATAATCAGAGGGATGTGGCAGCACACTTTCCACCTTGATTCACCAGAGCCAAGCTTTTACAACCTGCAGAATACCCCTATTCCCTTGGATTTTCTGAGAAGAAGGTGAGAGGGCAGCAAAATAACAGAAGGGGAAGGTGGCCTGGAGAATGTAAATGGAGGCTGAGCATTTATTTGTGTAACGGAGATCATGCTACACAGGGAGGTTTTGCTGGAGCCTGATGTCCTTTGGCAATTGTGCTTTTAGATTTCATGCTTGTGGGACTCTGCTTTTCACATTTTGTCATGTGCTCACCATGGGAGAAAAGCTCCATAAGTTATATAAAGAAAATGCACAAAGTCACAAGTGGATTTTAATTATGGGAGACACTTCCCCATCCCTGGTTAGTGACTGAGTGGTGATGGCTTCCTATTCTGTAGCCAGCAATGTGTTTTGCAGGTATGAGATTTCAAATGGCCACATATGAAAAATTCTTAGTCTCCCATTCCCCAAATATTCCATTTAGTAGTAGTGTCTTTCTAACAGTGAGAGGTACCATGAGAACGGCCTGAATTAAGGTCCAATTAATGAGGATTTTTTTAATTAAGCCAAAAATGTTTGTCTTGGCAAAGTTTATCTTTTTGTCAGATTGTACTCCTGTGGGAATTCTACACCATTGCGCAATGCAGAATTTTGCAGAAATTCATGTGCATGCAGAATTTCCTTTCCCCCACAGAAATGGGCTGCAGTGGTGCTGGTTGCCACTAGGGGCTGCTGGACCCTCCCCATCCCTCCTCCCTTGGTTACTTACTTTCCCCCACCCTCTCTCATTTTCACTGGGCTGTGGTAGGATGTTGGGATGTGGGAGAGGGTACTGGCTTTGGTCTGGGGGTGCAGGCTCCAGAATGTGCCAAGAAGTGAGGGGTTCGGGATGCGGGAGGGTGCTCTGGACTTGGGGCAGTGAGTTGGGGTGGTGAAGGCGCTGGCTGGGGGTGCTGACTCCTAGATGGGGCTGGGGATGCAGGGTTTTGAGTGCAGGAGGGGGCTCCAGGCTGGGGCCAAGGGCTTTGGAGTGTGGGGAGGGTGTGGGGTGAAGGGTATGGGAGGAGGCTCCAAGCTGGGGCAGGGGGTTGGGGTGTGGGAGAAGGTGTGGGCTCCAGAAGAGAGTTTGGGTGCGGGAGGGGGCTCAGCAGGGAGGGGTGCAAGGTATAGGCTCTGGGAGGGAGTTTGGGTGTGGGAGGAGGTTCAGGGCTGGGGCACAGGGTTGGGTTGTGGCCAGGTGGAACTCTTATTGGGTGGCTCCCAGAAGCAACCAGCATGTCCCTCTGGGTCCAAGGTGCAGTGTGAGCCAGCACTTGGGGACAGCGTGCAGAGCCTCTCTGCCTCCCTCTGTGCCTGGGAACTGAACATGCCAGGTGCTTGTAGGAGCCCTGGGGAGCCTGCCCACTCCACTGCAATGCTGACTGGACTTCTAATAGCCTCGTCAGCAGTGCTGACTGAAGCCACCAGGGTACCTTTTTGATGCGATGTTCTGGTTGAAAACCGAACACCTAGCAATCCTAGCCTGGGACCCAGCATCAGGCTGTTTCTCCTTCTGGATCCCTGGACTCTGGGGGAGAAGGGGTACAGGTATCTAGGAAAGGGGGGACCCCGCAGCTGGGCCTGGAGGGGGAAGGGGGTTTGGGTGCATTGGCTGGAGGGTGCATTGGCTGCTAAATATCCATGCCAGTATTATTTAACTTGATCAAATCCTATTTATGACGCCTATCTGCCCACTCTGGGGTTGGATCCCAGCACCAAGAATATTCAGGTGTAATGGCCTCACTTTCCTGTCCTGTTGCTTGCTTCTGGGTGTAGGACTGAGATTTTCCCAAGCCTGCAGTCCCCCCTCCTCCTTGCTTCCCCCATCCTTTTTAGGGTGTCTTTATAGCAGCAGATCCTTAAATATGTAAGTGTGTGAAGTACTGCCATGCCCAAAAGCTCAAAAATCATGAGGCAGACACCAAAAAAGAAAAGGGATTTTTTAAAGACTATATTGTATTCAGGTTGATTTTTTTGTTCTTAACTCCCTTTCCCAATCAGCGTATGTTGCATAGACATAGAGGGTTACCTGCTCTCCCAAATTCATGAAGTACAATGACTTTTGACCCTCACTGCAGGAGCTCTTGCTTGCTGCTCGATAGTGTGGCGCTTCCAGATTCTCCCTAAGCCTCAAAATTCTAATGAGTGAATTTTGTGTCCCCTTCCTGTCCAGCACTACTTCTCCTTGCTCTTCAGTGCAACTCTGATCCTCCTACAGCTCTAGTGGTTCTTGATCCTACCCCTCCCAGGTCTGGGGGCAGCTGCAGTGGGATCTCCATCTTCACAACCCACTCCCCCTTCCTTGGCTTGGTATTGCAGAGATGAAGACGGGTTGGGAAGCAGAGAGCAGACTGACCCATTCTTCACTACAGAAGAAGAGGGAGTGGAGCACCCCTGAGCAATTAGCCTCTTTCTTTTCCTCCTTTCTCTTGGGACAATGCTGTTGGTTGTTCTTTCTCCTACCAAAAAACTGAGGGCTGGATGCAGAATTCAGTGTGCCTCTTACAATAGGCCATCTTCACTTCCCCACTTTCTGGTTGAGCACAGCCAATTGGAAGGGTATTCCCTTGAGCTGGGTGGGATATCTCTCTTCTACAGCAGGGCCAGAATGGAGTAGTTGTCAATTAAATTGTGAATGTTGACAAAGCTCACTCACAGCAAGAACAAGTTACTTTTATCCACTTATGTGTTGACCATTTTTGCAAGTAGTTAGTCTCACATGTATGTTGGCTTGAGCTCTAAGGGTGGAGTTTTCAAAAGTGCCTAAGTGGGTTCAGAGCTTAAGTTCTTCTGAGAACCAAGGTCCAGTGTATTCAGTGATACTGTGGCACCTTATAGACTAACAGACGTTTTGGAGCGTGAGCTTTCATGGGTGAATACCCACCTGCGTCTGACGAAGTGGGTATTCACCCATGAAAGCTCACGCTCCAAAATGTCTGTTAGTCTATAAGGTGCCACAGGATTCTCTGCTGCTTTTACAGATCCAGACTAACATGGCTACCCCTCTGATTCAGTGATACTGTCCATTTTGAGGACAGTTTTGTTCTTTGGGGGACATTATCCTCCTTTGCATTTGATAAAATAACTTTGTTTGGGTCTTACTGGTTAATTGTACAAAGTGCCCTATTTCTGGTGGCAGTATATGTGTCTACTTTACCCGGGAGAACAGTTCTGAACACCACAGTTCTGGACAGCTTTCAGCTCTTTTAGTTTGTTAGCCCCTCGTTCAACAGGCCTGGGGTATGGAATAAGAAGTTTTGTATAACCCTTAGAGTATTTCATGCTGCCTAATTAAATTTTTACTGTGTTTATCTCCTGCAAATCATCCTGCAAAAGAATGAATGCCAAAAGTTAAAGCTGTGCATCTCAACTTAGAATTAAGTGTTTTCAAAAAATTGAGAGGAGGTTTTAAAGGTGAACAGAAGAGCCCCCCAAAAAAATTCAGTGTAGAAATTGGTTTTAAAATATCCCTACTCACCAGGCTGTTGGGGAAGACTTGGAGGTTTTAACTAAACTTGTAAAAAGATTTAGGCCCTCTGTAAAATCCTTCTGCCCTTCAGAACATAGGAATTAGCATACTAGATCGGACTAGTGTTCCATGGACAGAGACCAGTAACAGCTGTTTCAAAGGACGGAACAAGAAATACTTGTTACTGGAACGTGCTTAGGTGTTACCATGATGAGCATAGTATGTAGAACAGAATCCTGTTCTGAATGCTGGCTAACCTCTTGGCTACAGTGGGTATGTCTATGCTGCAATAAAACACCCATGGCTGGAGGGCGACAGCTGAGTTGGGGGCTATAAACCTGAAGTGTAGATGTTCGGGCTTGGGTTTGAATGCCCTCATATACCAGAGGTGGTGGTGTAATCTATGGGAATCCATGGTTTTCTGATGTGAAAGAATGATCCATTATGAGACACCTTCAGTAAACCAGAAGAGTATGAAGAGGTTTTCATAGGGAACAGAATAAATTTTTAAAGGTTAGTTAAAACTTTGGTTCTGTGTTGAATTAACAAGGCTGTGGAAAACATTCAGTAGATACATCTGGACATAATGTAGTTTTGTTCTCGGTTTTTAAAGATTACCCTTTTAAAAAAAAAAAAAAAAAAAAAGCCCCTGCCCAGTTTTATTTCCTTAGGATATCTTAAAATGCCTCCTTCCCTTTTAAAGTGAATATTGAAATATACAAAATATTTTAATACATTCTTACGTAAAATGAGAAGAAATACCCAAGTGAGCCACAAACAAAAACACAGATTCTACTATTCCAACTGCACTATGATTTTCTGGAATCTGCCTTTAAGAAACTGGAAATTAGAACTGTCCAAAACATTTATGATGGAAACAAAAATCACACACAACCCACTTGCTTTTTTTATTACAAATTCTAAACCAAGTTTATTAATAGGGTAATTAACAGAACTCTTTTGCAAATTGGGCTGAGCCCGGTGTAGGCCGAACATGATTTTCAAACAAATCAGGTGAAGTTCACTGTTTCACATGGCTTTAGTGTGAAATCGGTAAACAGCTAGCGGCTTTGAGTGAATTTCACAGAGTTTTGGAGTGCACCTACACTAGAAACTCCAAAGTTGCAAACCCTATGTGGATCAATACCAGTTTCTTATAGCTCAGCTATCATCCTCTGTGCTTTAACGGATGATCCATTCGTACTATCCCTTCCTCTAATAACCCCTGACTGAATATACATGTTATCTTTATCTAGGATTTCTGACTCCTAAAGAGGATCTAGTTTGATTAAAAGTAGGTGGAATTAGGAGAAAAATGCAATATGCAAACATCTGAAATAAGTGGATTGGATAGGGTGACCAGATGTCCCAATTTTCTAGGGACAGTCCCGGTATCTGGGGCTCTTTCTTATTAGGCTCCTATTACCCTCCCACCCCTGTCCCAATTTTTCACCCTTGCTATCTGGTCAGCCTAGGATTGGAGGAAATCTAAGTGAAAAGTTGTGTAGTGTTAAGTGAAATTCCTAGCATTTCTGCTTGGCCTTGTAAAGAGTAAGAAGACAGAAGTTATATGTATTAGGTTGGACTTCTTAATGTAATTTTTAGAGTTGGTCAATACTTTAATTTTCTAAGTAGAATGGCTAGTTCTCCTTTGGAAATTGCTGATTCAATAAAATCAAGGCATTTTGTGGGAATGTGTCAATTTTGCCATTATTTTATTTGGGAGGTGGAATCAAAATGATTTCTTAACTGGGTGTAAACTATTTTTGTGTAGAAATTATGCATTTGTTTTACTTACTTTATTTTTATGATAGTAGAAAATAAAGTTGAAATTGAAATGAAATATTTTGATAGGAATGTTTTTAAAATTTTCATTTAGTGAGAAATTCCAAACTTTTACATTCCATTCCAATTTGAAATGGAAGCAAATTTCAAAATTGCAGACTTTCCCACATAATTTTGAAATTCCCTCTGATACCCTATGGTTGGCAGCAGTATACGTACATAGTGGAATAGCTTTTGCTCTTTAGCGTTTTCAGACATAATAGGTTGAATTTGTCTGACTTTTTTTTTCTAGCTGTAGGCAAGTAATACCAGTTCCAAGTTTAGCTCTTGTATATGATGTGAATATGTGAACCATATAAATTGAAATAATATATTGCAAGATATAAATATTGTTTTTTATCTGTTAGATAAAATCTTGATTGAGTTTTCATGTTTTTAGGAAACATTATACCCATTTTCCTCAGATTGCAGTGTGAAATTTCAAAAGATAAAAAGTTCCTTTTTAAAATGAATAAACCAAGAAGTGTGTCTGAAAATTGACTTGATGTTATCTCCTGAAACTTCATGCTTGCAAGATATGCAAAATTGGTGCCTTGTTCTGTGGACACAGACTGTAAACATAGGTTAAGTGGGTTCTGTTCTCAGCTGAGAAGAGGATCAGTCATCATTTTACATAAAGTCATTTCTAGGAAATATGAAGAGTGTTAAAGCTAGAACAAGTTCCCTCAAACGAGTTCAGAATACTTGATTAGTCACTTTTAGACACAGCTCTAGCTGTTGTACTCTGGCAATGTATTTCTGAGGCACAAATGTTCAAACTTCCCTTCCAGGGTCTCCCTTGATAGCATGCAGAGATCTGTCAAAATCTTTGCATGGGGGTTTGAAAAGGCAAACATCTAGCCTCAATACTAGTGTGAATGGTGAACACTTTTTTGCATTAGCAGCATAGAGGTATAAAATATATTGGGGACTGGGAAATTTGAGTATTGCAAATTTTCACACAACTAGTACTGTAACTAAAGTGCTTCAGAATTTTGGTAAGCAGTTATTAAAATGCTATTGACTTGAAGTATAAGGCCTTGTTTCACCAAGGTACTTAAGGACATGAATAATTCTAAGCTTCTGAGTTGTCCCATTGACTTCAGTTGATTTCATGTACTTCAGTGCCTTGCTGATTCATGATCTGAAAGAGAGAGAAACTTTTATAATATTTTGTTATATGAACAATCAAAGAAAAACTGGATCAGAAATGCTTGCACTGGAGCTATAACACTTCCTTTCTTGCGAAGCTCAAGAAGAGAATGTGTTAAGTTTAAGGCAGTTAATTAATCACAGTTAACTCACATGATTAACTCAAAAAGAATAATCACAATTGAAAAAATTAATTGTGATTAATCGCAGTTTTAATCACGCTGTTAAACAATAGAATACCAATTGAAATTTATTAAATATTTTGGATGTTTTCTACCTTTCCTATATATTCTATGTTGTAATTGGAATCAGTGTATATTTTTATTACAAATATTTGCATTGTAAAAATTATTTTAAAAAAAAGTGTTTTTCCGTTCACCTCATATAGGTACCATTCCAATCACTTTATCATGAAAGTGCAATTTACAAACTGCACTCAAAACCAAAACAATGTAATACTTCAGAACCTGCAAGTCCAGTCGGTCCTACTTCTTGTTCAGCCAATTGCTAAGACAAACAAGTTTGTTTACATTTACAGGAGATAATGCTGCCCTCTTGTTATTTAGAATGTCACCAAAAAGTCAGAACAGACATTTGCGTGGCAGTTTTGTGGCTTGCGTTGCAAGGTATTTACGTACCAGATATGCTAAACATTCATAGAGGACATGCTTCCATGCTGATGACACTAGTTAAAAAAATAAAGCATTAATTAAATTAGTGACATGGGAGAATTGTATGTCCCTTGTTCTGTTTTACCTGCTTTCTGCCATATATTTCATGTTATAGCAGTCTTGGATGATGACCCAGCATATGTTGTTTGACTTAAAAACACTTTCACTGAAGATTTGATAAAACGCTAAGAAGGTACCAATGTGAGATTTCTGAAGATAGCTACAGTACTCGACCCAAGGTTTAAGAATCTGAAGTGCCTTCCAAAATCTGAGAGGGATGAGGTGTGGCGCATGCTCTCAGAAGTCTTAAAAGAGCAACACTTTGATGCAGAAACTACAGAACCTGAACCACCAAAAAAGAAAGTCAGCCTTCTGCTGGTGGCATGTGAATCAGAGGATGAAAATGAACATGCATCTGTCTGCACTGCTTGGATTGTTATCGAGTAGACTCCATCATCAGCATGGATGCATGTCCTCTGGAATTATGTTTGAAGCATGAAGGGATATATGAATCTTTAGCACATCTGGCATGTAAATATCTCATGATGCTGGCTACAACAGTGCCATGTGAACACCCATTCTCACTTTCAGGTGACTTTATCTCCTGCAAATGTAAACAAACTTATTTGTCTGAGCAATTGGCTGAACAAGAAGTAGAACTGAGTGGACTTGCAGGCTCTACAATTTTACATTGTTTTATTTTAATGCAATTTTTTGTACATAATTCTGCATTTGTAAGTTCAACTTTCACGATAAAAAGATTGCACTACAGTAATTAGTATTTTCAATTCACCTAATACATTTTTTTACAGTGCAAATACTTGTAATAAACAAATATAAAGTGAACACTGTAAACTTCGTAATCTATGTTGTAATTGAAATCAATATATTTGAAAATATAGAAAATGTCCACAAATATTTAGATAAATGGTATTCTATTATTATTTAACAATGCAATTAATCGTGATTGATTTTTTTAATCACTTGACAACCTAGTTAAGTTAGTAGATTCCCAACTATTTCACTTTTAAAATCTGAGACTATCCTCAGAAAAGTGAGATGTCACACTAAATTTTTCAGAAAATTTTACAACATCACATAATTATTTAGCTGTAAAGGAGCCTCTGCAACCCACTGCCTGCTGCAACCTGTTGATGATAGTTGTTAAATGCTTTTATAAAAGGCCAAAGTTTTTAATAAATAAGTAATGTAGAAAAAGGTCCATGAGGACATGGAAGCTTCGGGACAGAATATTAGTGACAACTGAGAGATTTGAGTACTAGTGTATTCAGCTTTCAGCCTAATAGTTTGTACTCTAGCAGGGAAAATTAGATGATGTATTCTGTCTCTTGGGTACTGAAGAACCAGGCTAACTGAGCACCACCTGGATAATCACTAGGTTTTAAAAATACAGATGTCTCCTTGTAACACACTGTGGGAATGCACATACAGGCAGCATAGTTGTCACTAAGGCTTAATCATGTAGCACTTGGAATAAAATATGACCTTTGGCTGTATAAACAGAAGTACCTCCCTGTGAGCTGAAATGTCTCCGTTTGCTTAGTTAATAGATTGAAAGTAGACAAATACAGTATAAGCAGAATATATGTATATATGTGTAGAGGCATTCACACCATACTTAATGTTTGTGAGTTATGCTCATGTATTGAAGTTCTATTAATAGTAAAAATGGTTTTAATGGGAATGGATGATTTGGAATTGGTAATGCCATATTGAACCTTTGACTTTTAGATCAGTGGTTCAACTGTACCTTAGGTCAGCAGTGAGCAAAAGGCATAACCATCTGTCATATGGGTTGCAGCTCTCAGTTGAGTTTCCAGTGGGCAATTTGTTACGCAGTAATAGTCTGACAACAAGGATGACAACTCGTTCTCCGCAATGATGTCAACGGCTGACTGAATGTGAAGACTTAATTACCCTTATGCAATAGAGGTGGTTTTTACAAAACAATGTTTAGGAATGTATGTGAGGAGAAAGTGGAGAAGCTTGTATAGTTACTGCATCTATTCTGTAAATAATCAGAGGACTTGAGTCTTTAGGCTGTCATTTTGACACTTTTTTCCTAGAACTAAGCAAAAAAGAAAAATAAAGAATCACTTATTTTTTTACCGGAAACTAGGTTAGATCCCGTGCTGGATTGACATCAGCTGGAGATTTGGCCCACTGTGTGTATATATAATCTCTTGAAATTGATTATGTAAATAATTAGTCCAGCTGTAGGAGTGAACTGCAAAAACTTTTCTAAACAATAATAAAAAAATAAAACTACAGTGCCTTTACTGGCAGGGTTTGTGGGTTTTTTTGTAATGTTTATATTTCAAAGTGAATGGTGTCTCATGCCTGTCTTATGATCTGGGTGAAATCTAATTTACCCAGGATGAGTTTTGCTTTGTCCTCATTTTCAGTAATTAAGAAAAACAGGAAGCATACCATGGCACTTTAGGCAGGCAGGCATCTGTACAACCTTCCTGTAAAGCTTTTCTTAAGACTGAAGGAATGTGCATTTTATAATGCTGTGATGGTCCTTTTTACAAGAAATGTGTTTACCTCAGCTGAAAGTGGAATGAGATTGGAAAAGGTATTAGTCTGTATCTCTTCTACAAAGATCTTTTGTGAATGGAAGTACATTGTCCTTGTTAGCCTGTAATTACGCTAGACTTACTGCAAAGATGCAAGTATGGCTTTGTATATTCAGATCAGCCTGGTAAGGACAGACTTTTTCTGTCTTTTTTGCATATAACAATTGTCATAAACATACAGCTAGGGGTAACATAAAATCCCTCCTTTACCTGTAAGGAGTTAAGAAGCTCAAATAACCTGGCTGGCACCTGACCGAAAGGACCAATAAGGGAAGAAGATCTTTTCCAATCTGTGGGGGGGAGGGTTTTTTTGTGGTCTCTTTGTTGTTCTCTCTCGGGCAGAGAGGGACCAGGGCAGGAAAAAATAATCTAAAACTCTACCTGAATTAGGGATCTAAGATTACAAAAATTGTAAATAGTAGCAAGGAAATGCATTGGATTATCTTTTGGTTTTGCTTGTGAATTTTCCCTATGCTAAGAGGTAGTTTTATTCCTGTTTTGTAACTGGGAAGCAGAATCAGAGGGGAATCCTCTGGGTTTAAAATCTTTTTATTTACCCTGTAAAGTTGTCTTCCATCCTGATTTTGCAGGTGTGATTCTTTTACTTTTTTTTAAATAAAATTCTTCTTTTAAGAACCTGATAAATTTTCAGTGTCCTAAAAACCAGGGATTTGGTCTGTGCTCACTTTCTTAACCTAACGGTTGGTATATTATTCTCAAGTGCCCCCCCCCCCCCCGAAATGGGGTGAAGGGCCTTGGGAGAAATAGGGCTCCAAGTGGTCCTTCCCTGAATGCTTGTTTAAAGCACTTGATGGTGGCAACAATACCGTCTAAGGACAAAGAAAGAATTTGTGCATTGGGGAAGTTTTAACCTAAGCTGGTGGAATATAATCTTAGGGAGGTCCTTCATGTGGGTCCCCACATCCGTACCCCAGAGTTCAGAGTGGAGAGGGAACCCTGACAACAATAACAGGGAACAAAGTGCTGTACAGTTGAACAAGAAAGGGAACATAAAACAGATGAAACTCTAGACCCATCTGAGATCAGATCCAAGGATCAAAGGCTGAAGTCAGCTTGGATCACAACAGTTTTGTCCAATATGAGGTACAAGCCGACTCTTTCAAAAGTGACTAGAGCTCTTAAATGCCCAACTTTAAACACCATAAAGGGGACCAGAAAGTGCATAACTCTATACAATGCAGGCGATTCCTAAGAATGGGATTCAGAAAACCCAGCATGCTGAGCAGAAAGCCACTTAACCTAGCTAATAGGAAAGCCAAGGAGAGGGGTGTGGCCTAAACCCTGCCTTTCAAAAGGATTTAGGCATCTAAACAAGACCAGGTGGAGGCATTTCCCCTCCACTCGCAATTCACAGCTATGAACCCTCTCAAGGCATTAGATTCTTGTCCTTTTTTTTTTTGTGTGTGAAAAACCAGGAGGAGGAGGAGGTGCTAGTGGACACATCCTGGAAAAACTTCAGCTCCTTTCCCTAGATGTGGGAGACTAGAGTTCAAATTTTCCCTCTGCCTGATGTGGAGCAGGGATTTGAATTTGACTCTCTCATGTTCTGGGGGAGCAATTCAGACCAGTAAGGGGTGAGGTCATTGTGACGGGTTGGATCGCAGAAATCTGTGGACTGCCAACTGATGTGCCAAGACTGCTTCGCCCCCTGCTTTCCCTGTCAGCCTGGGACTCTAGCACCCTGTCTTGTTGAGGTAGTCCGTTCCAACACAGACTCAAGGTCTGAACCTCATGCCCCAAAGTTGCAGACTTAACTGAAAGCAATTTAAGAAGTGTTCCTGTCTTTAACACTCAGATGCCCAAATCCCAATGGGGTCCAAACCCCAAATAACTCTGTTTTATCCAGTATAAAGTTTATGCAGGGTAAACTCTTAAATTGTTCGCCCTCTATAACACTGATAGAGAGAGATGCTCAGCCTCCCTCGGTATAAATACATACTCTGGGTTAATTTAAGTAAAAAGTGATTTTATTCAATACAGAAAGTAGGATTTAAGTGGTTCCAAGTACTGACAGACAGAACAAAGTGAGTTACCAAGCAAAATAAAATAGAACATGCAAGTAGATATCTAAGAAAACTAAATACAGATAAAAACCTCACCCACTAAGCTTCCTTTTACAGACTAGTCTCCTTCTAGTCTGGGTCCAGCAATCACTCACACCCCCTGTAGTTACTGTCCTTTTGTTCCAGTTTCTTTCAGGCATCCTTGGGGGATGGAGAGGCTCTCTTGAGCCAGCTGAAGACACAATGGAGGAGTCTCCCAGGGGTTTAAGTAGACTCTCTTGTGAGTGGAGACTCCTTTCTCTATCCTATGCAAAGTCCAGCTCCAAGATGGAGTTTTGGAGTCACATGAGCAAGTCACATGTCCATGCATGATTCAGTTTTTACAGACAGCAGCCATTGCTTACCTGCTACCTTGAACGTCCTCAGGTAGACTTCTTATGTGGATTGGATCCTCCCAAGATCCATTGTCCCTTACGTGCTTCTTGATTGGGCACTTAATTTGCACATTCCTTTCTCAAGAAGCTTACTAAAGGGCTTTACAAAGGCTACATAAAAATCAAGCCAGTACACACCCAATACTCCTAACTTCAAGTACAAAAATGATACATGCATACAAATAGGAGGAATGCATTTACATCTATATGTTACATGGCATATGTAGCATAAAACCTATTCCAGTTGTATCATATATACATTCATAAGCATATTCCCATGAAGACTTATGGGGTACACCATCACAGTCACCACTTGCCCTGGGTATGTTGCAATGCTTTGCTACTGTAGTGCCCAGCCTGGGTTGCTTATAGCTAGCTACAAGCATGCAGGTCACAACGCGTGTCTGTGGTTCTCTGTGAGGGTACACCAAGATCTTCCACGGGATACATCAACCCATCAAGATATTGGCCTAGTTTTACAACAGGCTACGTAAAAAGTACTAGCGAAGTCAGTACAAAGTAAAATGTCATAAGACAACGACTTGTTTATACTGCTCAATATACTATACACTGAAATGTAAGTACTATATTTATATTCCAATTGATTTATTTTATAATTTATGTGGTAAAAATGAGAAAGTAAGCAATTTTTCAGTAATAGTGTGCTGTGATACTTTTTCTGATTTTGTAAGCAAGTAGTTTAAGTGAGGAGAAACTTGAAGATATACAAGACAAATCAGACTTCTGCAAGAGGTACAGTCGTATGGAAAGATTGAGAACCACTGGCAACCCTCGTTCAGCATTTCTGACCCCAGCACCTGGCTACAGCCCTGTTATGGCTTCCACCAGCACAAATTTCTCTAAAACCATGTGTCCTGCTCTGTCCAGCCCTCACCTGAACCACTCAGAGAAAATAATGTTTGTTGCTCCTTAGAGTTCATTAAGTTGTTTATTACTAGGGCTTTGGGTCTGTCACAGAAGTCGTGGATTCCATGACTTTCTGTGACTTCTGCAGCAGTCAGTGTGGCTGATCCCAGGGCTGCCCCAGCAGCTGGCTTGCGGGCAGCTACACTGGCCGCTGCTGGAGCGGCTCTGCAGCCAGCTGAACTGGCTGGCCCAGGGGGACAACCTGAGCAGTGACCCCCGGGGTGCACCCTCCACAGCAGCAGCCCTGTGGGGCACGCAGCCCCTGCAGCAGCAGCACCCAGATTTAGTGAGGGTATTTATCATATATGTCAGGTACTTGTCATGTGCAATAATTTTGTTTATTGCCCGTGACCTATCCATGACTTTTGCTAAAAATACCTGTGACTAAATCATAGCCTTATTTATCACTTGGTTCATAACCCTTGTGCAGACAAAGTTTCTCTGCTCTCCTGGAAGGTGTTTCCTCCCCTGCTTATTAACTTAATAAGCTTAAAAGCTAATATGTAAGCTGACCTTCATTGTGTCTGCCTGATGAGCAGGAGCAAATACACGTTCTTTGTCTAGTACAGACACAGTTAAGTTTTAAATAATGAACTTAAAATAAGGCCTAATGGAGCCACACATTGAATGTAGAGAATGAAAAGAAATAAGAACTAACACCCCATTCATTGAATAAGCCTTTTTTAAAAAGAGGTTCAAGACCCTCTTCCCTCTCCTGTCTCTTGGGGAGCAGGGATTTTAACTTTGGTCTCAATTTCTGAGTATGCCCTAACCATTAGGCTATGCAACACTCTGGGGGCAATCTGTCCTGTTATTAATATTAATTGATGGGGAGTGGGAGAATTACTCTTTAGCCCAAGGGCTAATGAACTCATCTGTAAGGTGGGAGACCATGGCCCTAAGGGCATAGGGATCACTTGTATCAAGAAATGAGTTTCAGGTTGCCTGACTGCTTTTGGGTACCCCAACTCACTATGGTCATCCATTTCTAAAAGGTGTAATGTAGTGTACCACTGGAAAATTAAAACTTATTGATCCCTAATATTTTTGCATGAAATATGTATATGATATGTATTAAGAGTTATGGATATATGCTGGAATGATGATATGGATTTATTTAATCCAGTTTCACCCTGTCACAATTTTATTTTACAGAAGGATAATCTCGGTTACAGAAGGGTTCAAGTCCACATTTTTTAAAAGTAGTCCCTAATTTTGGGAGCCTCTTCTAACTTTTTACTTTTGAGTGCCCAGTTTCAGATAATTTGAGCTTAACTTTTAGAGAGGTTCCAAACACCCATGATTCCCACAGAAATCAGTATGCGTCGCAGCCCACAGTATGTTATGTTAAAATGTATTAATGTATAATTCCTTCTGTTTGTAAGGTGGCTGTTAAAATTGATAGCCTTTGAGACAGGGGTTTGATAAGTAGTGGAAAATATACATATTTGTAGCTTGTAATAACTTTTCCAGCAGAGATGAAGATTGGTTTTGTAGTAAAATAATTTAACTTCAGAGATAATGACCTGGATTCATCAGAGTGGCAATGGATAGATTATTTTTCTTATTTATGCATACAATAGTTCACTTGTGTTAGTATGTATGGAGTGCCACTCATAAACATTGAAATAGATATAGGGATAATTACTAAATTTCAGAGTTTTAACACATAAGAGTGTCATTTAAGAGTGTGTGTGTGTGTGTGTGTACATGTATACATTTCATTAAGAATACTGTATTAAGATGTTAAGGTTGCTAACTCAAGCACTCAAAAGGTCTGAATTAAGGTTGCCTGGGCAATATTAATTTGGGCCCCTTGTGTGTATACTTTATGGTAGTCTCTAATTATATGATCATTACTGTTTTTTCCACAGGAACCCAGGCTTACTCAATGAATTCTCCACGTTCATTGTGTGGCCCCATTAGGCCTTATTTTAAAGTTCACTATTTAAAGCTTGGTCAGAATACAGAATTATTAATTTTCTTGAGGCTCTTCTGTAGTGCTGACTGCTTCACAGACTTTAATGAATTTATTTTTGCAGCACCGCTGGGAGATGAGGGAGTATTTTTAGCCCTCTCTTACATATGTAGAATGGAGGCATAGCACAATTAAGGTCAGGTGTCCATTAATTTTTGGTTGCCCAACTTGAGACACTTAGGGCCTGTGTTTCAGAGCACTTAGCCTTTATCTAACACTCTATATGTTCACAATACAGCTCCCATTGACTTCAGCTGCAGCTGGGAGGGTTCAGTATGACTGCAAGTCAGACCCCAGGGCTTCCTGTCGGACACCTAGGAACCGAGGAGCACACAGTTAGTGACCACCTCTGAAAAGATTAGTTTAAGTGCCTGGCTTGGCTTCACATAGGAACTCTGGCACAGGCAGGGAGAGAATCCAGTTATTTTAGAGAAGCATTCAGCTGCCTAAATCACAAGAGCCTCCTTTTCCACCCTTCCCCCTACAACCCTCTATATCATTCACTACACACTTTCCAACTTGTGCAACAAATGAAGCCCGGATCCTACATGCACGCCTCGTTCACTACAAAGTCCTAATTAACCTCTGCGGCACTGTCCATCCTGGGCATTTGAAATATTAATGTTCTTTTAATAGATCTTGTGGATGTAATTTCCTAATCTAAAATAAAATCCCAGAAAAAAAGAAATTCTATCATGTGGAACCATAGTGACACCCTAGTTGGGTCATCAGCAGGGTTGGGTTCTTTAGATCCACTGGAGCTAATGAAGTAACTGATAGCTGTGGTAGGCTGTTAACCTCTGTGTGGACCAGTCACTAGAGGGATGTGAGTAGGGCCCTACCAAATTCATGGCTATGAAAAACACGTCACAGATGGTAAAATCTGATCTCCCACTGTGAAATCTGGTCTTTTGTGCACCTTTACCCTATACTATACAGATTTCATGGGGGAGACCAGCGTTTTTCAAATTGATGTTCCTGACCCAAAACGGAGCTACATGGAGGTCACAGTATTGCCACCCTTACTTCTGTGCTGACTTCAGAGCTGGGCAACCAGAGAGCAGCGGCTGTTGCCTGGGCACCCAGCTGTGAAGGCAGCATCTTGCCAGCAGCAGCACAGAAGTAAGTGTGGCAATATCATCCCATGCCACCCTTTTTTCTGTGCTGCTGCCTTCAGAGCTGGGTGGCCGGACAGTCGTGGCTGCTGACTGAGCCCCCAGCTTTGCAGGCAGCAGCACAGAAGTAGGGGTGGCAATACCATACCACACCAGCCTTACTTCTGTGCTGTTGCTGGTGGTGACACTGCCTTCAGAGCTGGGCTTCCGGCCAGCAGCTGGTGCTTTCCGGCTCCCTGCTCTGAAGGCACCGCTGCCACCAACAGCAATGAAGAAGTAAGGGTAGCAGTACCGCAACCACACAATAACCTTGCAACCACCTCCCCCTGCCCCCGCACAACTCCTTTTTGGGTCAGTACCCCTAAAATTACAACAGATTTAAATAGCTGAAATCATGAAATTTATTATCTTTAAAATCCTATGGCCATGAAATTGACCAAAATGGACAGTGAATTTTGCAGATCCCTAGATATGAGCTGCTTACTTCGGTAGTGTTTTGCAACTATTTGCTGGCAGCGGAGGATTGTAGACTCACTGCTCCTGGGTTCAACTCCAGGTTTTGGAGAGGAATGTGCTCTGGTGGTTCTGCACTTGTGCTCCCAGTCTGTCTCTGACGGTCTCTGCCCTTATCTCCACCCTGGCTTCTATCCTTGATTCCCTACTTCTCTGCTCCTGCCTCCCCCTCTGTTTGAAGATATCAGTACGTGGCATTTATAGCACCCTGTGCACAAGCAGTTTGCCAGAAATAAAACCCACCACTACCATATGCAGGGCCGGCGCTACCATTTAGGCAAGCCTAGGCAATCGCCTAGGGTGCCAGGATTATTGAGGGGGCGGCATTTTGCCGGGGGGGGGGGGGCGGCAGGCAGCTCTGGTTGACCTGCCATGGGCATGCCTGCGGAGGGTCCGCTGGTCTGCGGCTCCGGTGGAGCTGCCACAGTCATGCCTGCGGATGGTCGGCTGCTCCTGTGGCTCCAGTGGACCTCCTGCAGGCATGCCTGAGGCAGCTCCACCAGAGCCGCGGGATCAGCGTGGGGGTCAGCGAAATGGCCGTGCACCTAGGGCGCGAGAAACCCTGGTGCCAGTCCTGACCATATGCACTGCTGGGCTAAACTCAGGCAGGAGTTAAGTATGATTGTGACCATTGTTAATCTGTCAGTTAACTAACAGGAGGTGTATAATCAGCTGACATAGTTCCCAAAGAGGGCTGGAAAGGTATAGAATTAAACCCCAGAGCCTACAGCAAGGTCATTGGTCCAAGAGTCTTGAAATGCTGCCTTTTTCACTTGGTGCAGCTGGGTGACTGTGAATGAACTGCCCTGGCCTTGGACAGTAGGTAGGGAGGTTCTTGTGTATTAGGGCTTTTTTGTTTTAAGTCTATTAAATACTGCGCTCAGCAATGAGGGGAGCGGAGGGGAACTCTTCAGTTCATTAGAACAGAGAGGTTCAGAGGTCTCATGAATGTCTTGTATGTAAATATGCAGAACAAATTAATGGCAAATCCTCACTATTGTCAAGTTGGGGAAAATATAATTTAGCGTTGTATTTAATATTAAAAGTAACAAGATTTAAAAGAATTATCTTTAAGTCCATTGGTTTACGGCCTGACTCATGGTTTTCGAATGCTTGGGTTTTGTAATACTGTAGATAAACAATAATTAATATTATTGGACATTTACATTTTTTTTATAATCAATAGCAACACTACTGTTTCATGCCAAAACAAACAAACAAAATCCCACCCTTTCAAATCCCCTCTCCTGATATATTGATGCTTGAAGTCCAAAACCAAAAATCTACTTAAAATTATTGAATGGTAAGTAGCAACCTCCAGAGGGCTAAATAGAGGCAGTTAGTGCGTCCAAAATGTAATGCAGCATATGAAGCCAAATACTTCCTGGTACATACTAGCAGGCAGAAAGTTTTAATTAGGACTTAGAATTCCTTGAGGAATGCAGGGTTCAGAGCCATTCTCAGGTCTGCTGATAGATAGCATTCAAATTTAGTAATCCTTGAAAAATCAATAGGTTACTACTGAGTCATAATACTTGGTACTTGTACAAATTGTCGCAGTTCCTCCAGATGCCAGCTTTGAATATGATTCCTGTAAGTACTGCAGTATTCCTAATAGCAGCATCTTAAATAAAAAAATACATAAAAATGCTGTGAGCATATCTATCAGGTTTGTTCACAGTAAAAATCAACTGAAGGTTTGACCTTTTATAGCTACTAAAAAATTTTTCCCCAAATGCTTTTCATGTAATCATTTGGATGTGAGTATCTTTTAACTTGATGGTTATTGTGCCATCTTGTGAGCTAAAAGCATGACTGCAGCAACATACTAAAGGCAAGTGTAGTTAGGCTAACTAGAGAGACAAGGTGAATGTGGTAGTATTTTGTATTGGCCCAACTTTTGTTGGTGAGAGAGACAAGCTTTTGAGAGTATGTAGACTTTTTCTTCAGGTCTGGGAAATGTACTCACGCTGTCGCAGCTAAATACAGGGTGGAACAAATTGCTTAACATAAGTACTTAATGCATTTCAAGGGCCCATTCAAGGTGAAGTGACCCATTAATACCTGTCCAGTAATAGAGGGAATAATGATGGGGAGAGAAGGGAGAAGTTAGTGGGTTATAGATTGTTGTAATAAGCCAAAAATCCAGTGTGACAAGGTGGGTAATGTAATATTGTTTACTGGACCAAATTCTGTTGGGGTGAGAAACATGATTTTGAGCTATACAGAGCTCTTCTTCAGGTCTGGGAACGCTGCATACTTTGAAATATGCGTTAACCACTTATACTAAACAATCTATTCCACCTTGTATTTAGGTGTGACACAATGAGTGTGTTTCCCAGACCTGAAGAAGAGCTCTCTGTAAGCCCCAATGCTTCTCTTTCTCACCAACAGAAGCTGATCCAATAAACGATACTACCTCCTCTATTTTTGTCTCTCTAATGTCCTGAGGCCAACATGGCTACAACAACACTGCAGACACCAATAGTTAGGCTAATGGCAATTTTAAAATTATATCTTTTTATCTTCCAGCCCTTCAAGGTGCAAAATAAAATTGGTTTGATGCTCTAGAAGCAGACTGTGAATATGCTATAAAACCAAGTTTTTTTTGTGTTGTTTGGTTGAGTTTTTGTTTTTATTAAATGGATATATGATTCCTAAAACTGCTTTACTGTTTCAATATTGAAAACAGACAGACCAATCCACTGGTGTTTTTTTCCCTGAACAATTGTAATTTGTTTTGCTGCACTGCATTGGAAAACTGCACATGCTGCTCCTCAGTGTCATGAGAGGGTTCCCTCCTTCAAAAGAGTCTCACGCTGACAGGAAAATTCTTGTCCTCCACAAAATCTAACTTAACTAGGAACCAGTATCTTTATTTCTCACTCCCCAAAAGGAACATTGTTACTGGTTATAATTTCTACTGAGATATCAGAATTGTGCCAAGTACTGAACAGGGATATGAGAGAACCATAATTCCTGCCCAGTTTACTGTTTTTTTAGAACCCTTGTCAAAAAATAACTGAAAATTAAGAGCATTCATCGGAAATGAATTATACATTTCATTTTCCTTTTGCATTTCACTGTGGTTGCTTTGCTAGTGTTTAGAACAGCAGATAAGGAATTAGCCTCTTGGGTTATTAATTGGTTCAACATATGACCTTGAGCTGAATTTCTCTGAGCCTAATTTTCTCACTCATAAATGTCCATTTCAACAAGGTGTAGTCAGACTTGACCAATGTTTGTAAAAGTTCTTTGATTTTTGGATGAAAGGTATTGCAATACTAAGGCGACTAGATAGACAAGACAGCAGGTCATTCACAATTAGAGCTGGGCAGGAAATAGTTTTCCTATTCCACATAAGTTTTCAAGATTTTGCCATTGGCATGAAGCTGAGACCTTTTGAAGTTTTTCATGAAAAATAAGAGGGGCACTCCAGAATAGCCTGGTGTTTAGGGCACTCATGTTCAAGAACCTGCTGAGCTGCTCTGAATCAGACAGGTCAAGGTCTCGAATCTTGGTCTCCAGCCTCCCAAGTGAGTGCTGTCACCACCAGGCTACAAAGTCAGTCTCTTGGAGCTTTTCCACTTCATATAAATTCATGTGCACAGAGCCAAAGAGAGAGACTTTAGCCTTGTGCTTTGGGCATTCATGTGGGAGGTTCAGTTCCCTGTGTCTCCTGCATGACAGGTAAGGGCCTCAGGCTTCTGGATATTCTGGGGTGGGTATTTCTCACTCATTTTGAGCAGACATTCCATCCTGAATCTAAAGAAACTGTCCCACAGAAAGACAAAACATTTTCCGACAAAAAACATTGTGTCAAAGTTCCCAGCCACCTCTATTCACAATAGATATAGTGGTTCAATTATTTCAGTTTCTTAACCTGCTCCCACATTCTTAGCAAGCAGATATGATTTCTTCTAGTTTATTTTTTTTCTGTTTACTTGTAGATACTCAGAAGTCAAGCTGTGTTGCTCAGTTGCAGTTGGTTGGATGAATAATATGATATTATTTTAGTTCCCTGATTGGATGAGTGAAGAAACACTTCCAGTACAAATACTTGTGTGTGCAAATGTAAAGTTTGGTTTTTCAGTATGCTCACATCTGACACTGGAATTAGTTCTCTGTGAACAATTGTGCTGGTAAAAACTCAAAAAGGGAGCACAAAAGTAGGACGAGCATGGCTGTAAGGAATTCATTTAAGAACTCAAATGAATATTCATTGGACACATTTTGCATGATTAGCCCCACTCCAGTGTTATGCCAGCACTAACTGTTCTTCCTAGCATTTGTCTACGTGGTGGTTTTTCACAGGGCAAGGTGTTTTTCACTCTGAATAAGTCTTTCCATTGAATTGTACACTCAGTAAAGTTGCTTGCATCTGTAGTGGTATCACGTGGCAGTGAGTTGATCAGTAACTAACATTAGAGTAAATGCTATGGGCCTCTGACTAAAACAAGTAGTATTACTTAGCCCTTCTTTTGGCCAGGGCTGGCTCTAGGATTTTTGCTGCCCTAAGCAAAAAAAAAAACAAAAACAAAAACAAAAAAACAAACCCACACCCACCCACCTTAGAGAGCACCTGGAATGTCGCCCCTGAAATTGTGCAGTCCCAACCACATGCTTGGTCCGCTGGTGCCTAGAGCCAGTCCTGCTTTTGACCATAGCATGTCGTGCTGCCCAGAAATGGAACTGCATGATAGGAAGCACTGAAATGTGTGTTTACCACTAGGTAATCTAGTCACAGCTTTTTGTGCTATGCTTTGATATCTTTCTCTTATTCTTAAAATTTCATCAGCTGTGGTTACTGCATGGGAATTTAATATAGCTGAGAAATCTTATTCCTTACTTGATTTCCAT
This sequence comes from Chelonoidis abingdonii, assembly GCF_003597395.2. NCBI lineage: Eukaryota > Metazoa > Chordata > Testudines > Testudinidae > Chelonoidis > Chelonoidis abingdonii. The sequence continues at coordinate 353,780,309 of NC_133769.1, forward strand.
CCTGCATATCATTCCTGTATGAACTTCGGATATTTCAAAAGGTGTTTTCATCCCAGATTAGGAGGAAAAGTTGAAATATCATTTTTTTTTATCTTCCACAGAACAGAAACTTCTGAAAAATTCTGATTTGAGAAATGTTGAAATATTTCATTTTGACATTCCCAAATTGAAATGTTGTAGTTTTGGCTTCATTATATGTTAATCTTAGCCTCCTCTCCCCTGACCCCCGATGTTATGGTGCCTCATGGACTGATAAAGGAGGTGCTGTTGTCATCATGAGCAGGTCTGACTACCAAAAGAAGGCTGCCAGACAACTCTCCAATACCAAATTTTACAGGCCACTTCCCTCAGATCCCACTGAGGAATACACTAAGAAACTGCACCATCTACTCAGGACACTCCCTAC
>NC_133769.1:353782173-353784361 GCF_003597395.2 Chelonoidis abingdonii
CATCCTGCAGCAAAAGAACTTCAGACCAACTCAAAAGAGAAACTGCTGAAGCTCAGTCATCTGCAAATTATGACACCATCAGCTCAGGATTAAACAAAGACGTGAAGCGGCTTGCCAACTACAGAACAGTTGCTCCCCTCGTTTTCAGTACAGTCCTCCACTGCTCAGAAAAGGGCCATCCTCCCATGAAGAACGCTCAATCCTAGCTGCTGGCATATATATATATACCTGCCCCTGGAAATTTCCACTACATTCATCTGACGAAGTGGGTATTCACCCACGATAGCTCATGCTCCAAAGCGTCTGTTAGTCTATAAGGTGCCACAGGATTCTTTGCTGCTTTTACAGATCCAGACTAACACGGCTACCCCTCTGATACTTGACACTCATGGGAATTGTCATTTGAGTCCCTGTCTGACTACAGCTCCTGTGATATACTGTGTCCATGTGATTTGGATGATGTACCCTATTGCTTCAGTCAGAGGGGAAACTAAGGTGCATCATGGGAGACATTGGACAGTGGGGAATGGAGACACAATGCACTCCAACTACTACCATGGCAGCTCAGGGGCCATATTAATGCTGAACTGACCCAAAAGAAAATATTTTTAGATTTTCCATATCCAAAAAAGGGGCAAATGCTTTTTTGAACTTGTGAAAATTTTGCAGCAAATGCTTTTTTCCATTAAAACATAAAATTTCCAACCAGCTTTATTCTCTATAAGATTGTCAGGGTAATGTAAGTTCAATGAGTAGAGTAAGAAAATTGCAGTATTTCCACACAGACAGTAACTTATCAAGTCAATATCTCCCTATCTTTCTCCTTTTTTGCATCAGAACTGGCTGGTGTCCAGCTACAAGGTTTTAACCAATACTCTGTGCTGTGTCAGGTCCTACCTCTGTTCAGCCAACATTTCTCCTGCAAACAGAACTTCAAAACAAACAACAGAAACCCCTCCTGGCTGGAATAAAGTGAGGTGGCGGTGCCGTTTTATAGCTATACTCTGACATCGTAACAGGAATGATCAGTTATTAAAAAGAGCAAGTTCACATTAAATTCACAACAGCACACTCCACTCCTCCATTATAGGTAATTACATAGGATTTTAAATATCTGATGCTAGCTGGCAGCATACAATACCCTGCGAGCAGCAGGCACTGATTTGTAATTTAATTATCATAAGCCATCCACCTGTTCTTTTGTCAAACAAGGAGCAGCATTTCTACGCATTTGTTTTCCTTCCAGAAATTTGAATTAACCCTTTGAGAAAAGGGCGGTTTCCAGGGAACTAGCTGTTTTCCAAGGAAACTGCAGATCCACTGCAGGGCACAATGCTAGAAAGGAATGAGCATCTCTGGCTGTGGGCAGGAGAGTCAGAACTCTTGCTTGGTGTTCCCTGGCACCTCCGTCTGCTTCACCACTTTACCAGAAATCCTCCGTTGTTACTGGCTTGCACTCATGACATGATGTTTACGCTGGGAACCAGCAATAAAAAGCAGTTCCCGTTAAGACTTCAGGTTCAGCGTGTTCCCAGCTCTTTACTGGTTCCCATGTGATAGCAGTGATGCAGGCTCAAAATAGGAGTGAAATAGCCACATGAAGAATGTTCTAGTTGCAGCACTTTGTGAAGAATTTGGAAGGGGCAAGGTCTGTGGGGAGGGCAGAAGGAAAAGGAAGGTACAGAAGTGTACGGTATACTTGCTTCCTAATTTATGGAGGCTGAATATGAAGGATCTTCTGCATGCAGGATCTTCTGCATGGTTAATAAGCAGTTATAGGGTAAAATTTTCAAAAGCACCTAAGAGTCTTAGGCTCTGAATTCACTTTAGAAAATGGGACTCAGGAGCTTAAATCACTAAGGGTATTCTACACTATGGAATTATTCTGATTTTACATAAACCGGTTTTATAAAACAGATTGTATAAAGTCGAGTGCACGCGGCCACACTAAGCACATTAATTCGGCGGTGTGCATCCATGGTCCGAGAGTCGGGAGGGTGTGCGGAAATGATGTTGCTATGTTGCTTCCGGGGAATGAATGACTGCCGAATTTACAGAACCCCATGACACTGTTTGTGCCACCTCAACCTGGGCTCTAACCCGCATTCTAGGCAGGGAGGGCTGCAGGGAACTTCGAGTAGCTATGGAATAGCTACCACAGTTGCAACGCTCCGCTCGGCACGCTAGT